>NC_089818.1:16003667-16307834 GCF_029633855.1 Hoplias malabaricus
TAGGATATTGTTTAAAACCCACAAAAGGGCAGTCTCAGTACTGTGTTTTGTGCGGAAGCCAGACTGAAAAGGCTCAAAAAGATTATTGTCCATCAGGAATGACTTATATTTGAATATTTGAAATTTAAACTGCTGTTAATAATGTGGCAGGAATCAACATCCCATAACAAAGTCAACAAAGACAGAAATGCATTTCAATGTATTTTATATATTTATTTATATGAGGAGCACTTGTGGGAACACTCTTCCTGATGTAGCCCCTCTACGTTCCTACAGTGCACGTCTCTCAAAGGCTCCTGTGATCTCTGCAGTGCAGCCTCTTCCATCAGCCGAGCCTCCATCTCTGCTCCACCTCTTCTACTGCTCCTCCTTCAGCAGGTGCTGGAGTCTCTTTCTCTCGGCTTGGATCTTCTCCTTCTCCACAGACACCTGGGCCCAGGCCTCCTCCAACTGGTCCATCTGGAACTGCTGTTGAGCATCCAGTTGCTCGCGCCGTTTCTGCAGTTGTTTAAAGCAGGTACGAGCAACTTGCTTCTTAGCCTCTGCTTTCTTAAGCTCAGTCCTGAGCACCTCCATTTTTGAGCCCTGCTCTTCCTCCACCTTCTTTAATGCCTCCAGCTCCTTCTCCAGTCTGCACACCTTCCTCTCCATCTCCTCCTTTTCTGCCCTTGTGGCTTCAATGGTGCTTTGTGCTTTTTTGAAGCGCCGAGCCCAGGTCTCTTTCTGTCTGGCCCACACACTTTCCGCCTCAGTCCGACGCTGTCTCTCCCTCTCCAGCTCCAGCGCGGAGTTCTCTTTAACCTCCTGGAGCTTCTCCTCCAGCTGGGCCTTCTCCTCCCTGACAGCGTCCAGCAGATCTTTCTGGAGCTGTTTCTCCTTCTGTGCGTGGTCAGCATTCTCTTTAAGGAAGGCCTGGTACACCTCGTTCTCCTTCTCCCTCGCTTTCTCCAGCTCTTTTACCTTCTTGACCCAATACTTCTTCTGCTTCCTTTTCTCTTCCTCCAGGTGTTCCCGGGCCTCCCTCTCTCTCTGCAGCTCCTCCTGCAGCTGTTTGCGGAGAGATATTTTGGCTTTCTTCCTTCTGGCCCAACAGGACCTAAAGATGAGAGCCAATACTCCTGCCATCCTGACACCAACAACAAACTACAAACACGATGAGTACACAACAGACGATAGTCAAAGCAAATCTGAAGTTAGATCACCGACCCTCCCGCTTTTATAGCCTCAGTGACATCACACCCGTTCGACATCACCTCGGAACTCTGACCCAACACAGGCCTCAGGAACCTTCAGGTGCATTCCAGAACATTCTAGGGTTTGTGCAGCTAAGCATATTTTATTTTTAGCTTGTATTTACAGAGAGGGTGGCACTTTGATGGGCATATCCTCAATCGAACAAGCACCACCTACTTTTGATGTGACAGTAGGTGAAAGCCTCACTGTGTAGCCAGGAATCATGCATTCGATTCCCTCAGTCTTCAGGGTCTTGAAGGAAAAAAATACGCCTCCATTTTGGGTTATAAACCAAAGCCATATCTTTAAAATTTAGAACATCTTTCTTTATTCTTATTTTCTACGTGTTTCCTGGCCTCTGAGAACTTGAATTTAAAAATCCCATATTATATTATTAGATTCTTATTGTGAACATTTATTTAAACTTAAACTGCTTTATTTAACACTCCTGTTATGTTCCGTTTTGAAGTTTGAAGATCTAGGAAAAATAATTAAAAGTATTTTTTCAGTATGAAACTTCTTCTGCTTGCCTTAATTAGTGTAATCAACATATAATATGAAAAAAAAATATGTTTTTATGAATCTCCCTGCTGACTCAAGGACCATCGCTGCTTATACCACCTTTAGATACAAATGAATATATATATATTTAGTTTTTAATTTATTGTGTGTGTGTGTGTGTGTGTGTTTACACAGTCACGTCATGGGGACATCTTGCGGTATGGGGACCAAACATCAGGTCCCCATAAGGAAAACCCTTTTAAACGAGTGTAGGAGCTGCCCATAGTGGGCCTGTGTGGTTTTTAGAGTTGGCCCGTAACACATGTTTATCCGTCAGTATGAGTGTGTGGTAGCGCCCCCTTATAGGTCTCCATTGTTATTGCACTCTATGCTCTGAAAATTTCAGTGTAAAACATGGCATTTAATTTGGTGGACAAGAAAGAAAATTATTTGCAGGGGATGCCATCTAAGGAGCTGAGAGCAAGTGAAGAGGAGCGAATGTAAAGCACAAGGTAAACACATAACCACTATAATCAGTTTTCAGCACTCAGATTTGGTTAGTTAGCTCTAATTAATTTTCAAGATCAGGTAGGCTCTGGATCCACCACAACCCTGAACTGGATAATGAATGAATGAATAATGAATGAATAGTTAGCTATGTTTTATGACATTTTCCAACTAGCTAGCTTTAGTAATATTATGACTAATACTATATAGTAGCACACAAATCAATGTGAAGGGGTTTATGTAAATTAAAAAGCCAACTGCAATATCTTTACCCTACAACATTGCCCTTGGTATATGGTTTACGTGAGGGATTGAAAAAAAGAAGAAAGTGAGGAGGGAGGGAGTGGACTGGGATTAAATAAACAAAAACAAACATCATATATATAGATATATATATATATATTTTTTTTTTCTTGGTAAATACTTAAATCAAAAGTCTGTAAATGTGTTTAAATTTAAACTAACACTAAAATATGAAACACTATATAAACACAGACGGCGACTGTACCTTCACAACTAAACAGGGAGCTAGTTAGATTTCTAAACCTCCGTCAGAGCACAGCGAGGCGGTGAGGTGCTGAAGGTGTAAATATACCACATAAAAACCAGTGGATTATTTAGGCGCTGTTTAGAACGGTATTCATGACGCCTCATGGATTTAAAGGCCAGTCCTGCTCCGAGCTCGAGGCTGAAAATGGCGCCCTGTTAACTCACTTTTTGTTCGATTTTTTCTGTTAAATATAAATTAAGGTGCAGTTATGTAAAACTTGTAGTTGTCTAGCTTAGCAGACTTTTCGATTGTTCTTATCAGACAGTATCAACCATCGTCTTTTAACAAGATCAATGATTTACCCAACAGGTAGTGTCGCAGTCACACAGCTCCAGGGTCCTGGAGGTTGTGGGTTCGATTTCCGCTCCGGGTGACTGTCTGTCAGGAGTTCTCCCTGTGTCCGCGTGGGTTTCCTCTGGGTGCTCAGGTTTCCTCCCACAGTCCAAAAACACACGTAGGTAGGTGGATTGGCGTCTCAAAAGTGTCCGTAAGTGTGAGGGAATGTGTCTGTGTTGCCCTGTGAAGGACTGGCGCCCCCTCCAGGGTGTATTCCCGCCTTGCGCCCAATGATTCCAGGTAGGCTCTGGACCTAGGTGTGCCCCAGGGCTCCATCCTGGGGCCCCTCCTCTTCATCATTTATCTTCTTCCCCTTGGCCATATTTTTCGTAAGTACAACATCAATTTCCACTGTTACATGGATGACACCCAGCTCTACCTTGCCTGTAAGCCCACTTCCAACCTCCCTCCCCCCTCCCTTACTGACTGCTTAATGGAAATAAAATCTTGGCTTTCCTCAAATTTACTTAATCTCAACAGCGATAAAACCTGAGGTTTTTCTCATTGGTACTAAATCAACATTATCCAAAACTGACAGCTTTTCCCTTAACATTGACAATTGTTCTGTTCTCCCCACCCCACAAGTAAAGAGTCTGGGTGTCATCCTCGACAGTACTCTTTCTTTTCAATCTCATATCAATAACATTACCCGGTCTGCCTATTTTCATCTCCATAACATCAACCGTCTCCACCCCTCCCTTACTCTTCATACCACTGCCATCCTTGTCCACAGTCTTGTCACCTCCCGCCTTGATTACTGCAACTCCCTCCTTTTGGGTATTACCCACAAATCTCTCCATAAGCTTCAACGGGTCCAGAACTTAGTTGCCCGTATCATCACTAGAACCCCCTCCATCCACCACATCACTTCCCTGGCTTCTGGTCAAGTTACGCATTGATTACAAGATCCTTCTGTTAACATTCAAGGCCATCCACAATGTATCTCCACCATATCTTTCCAATCTCCTCCATGTTATAACTCCCTCTCTCACCCCCAGATGCTCCTCCTCCTCCATTCACTTGACTGTACCCCCTGCCCGTCTCACTTCCATGGGAATTAGAGCTTTTAGGCGTTCTGCTCCCCAGCTTTGGAACACTTTACCCCCCGACATACGGAACATAAACTCACTCCCACAATTCAAGACTTCACTCAAAACCCACCTGTTTAAGATTGCCTTTTCTTTAAAATGACTCAGTTGCATTGTTTATTTTATCCAGTACTGTATACGTGTGTGTTTTTCGGTATTATTTATGTTTATTGTTTACTCTTTGTAAGGTGTCCTTGAGTGACAGAAAGGCACCTATAAAATAAAATGTATTATTATTATTAAACAGGAAATCAAAGTCACATATGTTTTCAGAAGCTACTGAGGGTTTGGTTAAATGTTAAAGAACACAGCAGTAACAATGACCTATATTTATTTAATATCTTTATAATAAATTTACATGTTAAAATTATGGTGGAAAAGTCTTAAAGAGAATGTTCCCACAACACACTTTCCTTCAATCAGTGTGTGAGTAGAATCTGAGAAAGCTATAACACAGAATCGGTTCCCTTAAGGTATCGTATTGATGTGTGAGACAGGTCCCCATAAGGAACCATATTGTTGTGTGATGAAGGTCCCCACAAGGCCTGTTTTGTTCTCGAAGTGTGAATGCAGACAGAACTTTACTTGGCAGGACAATATATTTAATGATTATTTTAGTTTTTGCGGCACGGTGGCGCAGCAGGTAGTGTCGCAGTCACACAGCTCCTGGAGGTTGTGGGTTTGATTCCCGCTCCTGGTGACTGTCTGTGAGGAGTTGGTGTGTTCTCCCCGTGTGCGAGTGGGTTTTCTCCGGGTGCTCCAGTTTTCTCCCACAGTCCAAAAACACACGTTGGTAGGTGGATTGGCGACTCAAAATTGTCCGTAGTTGTGAATGTGTGTGTGTGTCTGTGCTGCCCTGTGAGGGACTGGCGTCCCCTCCAGGGTGTATTCCTGCCTTGCGCCCAATGATTCCAGGTAGGCTCTGGACCCACTGCGACCCTGAACTGGATAAGCGCTTACAGATAATGAATGAATGAATTTTAATTTTTGTCTCTGATGTCTGATCTATGTTACCAGGCAACTCATCTTAGATATGATACATGACCAAGTGGTCAGTTTATTTGCATGTTATGCAGTATTGAGCTTAAATTGATTATGTTTTTTCTTCTGTTTTTTGTATTTTAACATATTGTCCTTATGATATGTGTTTTCAGTCGACCAGTATTGCAGCTAATAACGTGGCAGATGATGACACCTGTCCCTCTCTCCACTCAGAGACCCAGATGCATGATGCTACTCGTCCAAACAGCACTTCTTCAGCGGTACAATGACGTTAATCACTTCTGATGATTCTACTGTCTGTCTTTGTCGTTTTTTTTATTTTTTTTATTTTTTTGTAAGGCAGATATAAAATTTAAGAAGCTTTTGTGTTGATTTTTAGTGTGAATTATTACACCAGGCAGTTTAAGGTATTGCAATAAGGTATTGCATAATTCTACAGCCTGTCTTTGTCATGTTTTTGTTATTTTTGTTGTTTTTTAAGACAGATAGAAAAAGGAAAGAAGCTTTTTGTGAAGATTTTTAATGTGAATTATTACACTAGTCTGATTATGGCATTGCACTTGGAAGGGTAAAGGTAGAGGAATGAGGAGGGCAGATTTTATTCTCCACTGAGGCTATTTTCTTGGTAAATTGTCACTCTATTCTGGACACGCACGTCGTCCCCACAACACGCTTTCCTTCAATCAGTGTGTGAGTAGAAACTGTGAGAGCTATAACACAGTATCTGTCCCCTTAGGGTATTGTATTGATGTGTGAGACAGGTCCTCATAAGGAACCGTATTGTTGTGTGATGAAGGTCCCCACAAGGCCTGTTTTGTTCTTGAAGTGTGAATGCAGGCAGTGACGCTACTGTTGCACACCCCACCTCCTATTGCTTGCAAATAAAACTAGTCATCCTTTGCGTTCTCTCTGGTTATGTGGCCTTACTTAAAGCTTTCCATGAATCACCTGACCCAAGGCCTGGTCTTCCGCATTGTACTTGGCCAATCACATCCCTTAGATCTAATGAGCTCCTGGATACCTGCACGGCCACTTTTGGATTCCACTTCCTTGCTGCTTTTATGATTTGCGCTGCTGCTTTTACCACTGCATCTTTCAATCCTGACAAAATAATCTCACGACTCACGTTAGCACATTTAAATTGTTCAACTAAACTTGAGTGGTAGCTCCAGCACCCCTCTCCCATACCATGCCACACTACTTAAACACTGCTGCATCCCTAGCCACTTGGCCAGCTAATACGAAGCAGTAAGCCAAACTACAGACACCACAATTTCAACTTTCCTGGGAAACACTATTCATCACTGCTATTAACAGCCTTCAGCAGTTCAGCTTTTAGTCCCACAACTTGTCCTGTATCGTTTAGCGCTGCACTATATCATCTAACTAAAGTCTTTGCTGGTCTCTTCGGTACTGTAGGCCTGACACTCAGTCCTCAGTGTCTAATCCACAGCCATACTGACCTGTAGTCCTTCGTATCTAATCCACAGTCAGACTGACCCTCAGTCCTTCCTGTCCAGCCCATAGCCACGCTGACCCTCAGTCCTCTGTGTATAATCCACAGCCATACTGACCTGCACTCTTCTGTGTGCTTAATTCAAAACAGTACAGATTATCTCTGATCAGTGTCTAATCAATAGCCATAATGACCCATATTTTTCTGTTTCTAATCCACAGGTATACGGACATGCACTCCTGTGCCTAAATGTCAGCTGTGCTCACCTGCAGTCTTCCATGTGTTAATTCACAGGTACACTGATCCATATTTCTCTGTGCATTTGATCAACATTGATACTCCATATTGTTTACCATCTCTTATTCAACCATAATATCCAGCCACCAGTCTACAGCTCTATTTAGGCAAACCTCTACAACTACTTGCAATTACAATTCTGATCTGACCTCATTCAGGTACTGAAAGCCTCTTGGAAGAAGAAAACACTTTGGCAACAGACAGATGTACAGATAGCGGAAAGGACAATCTATTCATCTCATCTTGTATTGTACCATCAAACTGTGAGAAGTGTTTATGGGCTGAATGTGACGCTCTTAAAAACCGAGACTGGCAGAAACTGAAATTCTATTTCAGAATAAATAGTGTGAAGATCACAAAGTAACTGGAATGGCATTTATTTGTTTACATTTACGTCGCAGGAAAGCACGCTGCACATGGCTGAAAAGTCTACTGAATGTAGTTCTTCATTTCCTAACTTTTAAAAAGCATTTGGATTTTACTTCAAAAAATTAAAATACCATGCATTTAAATGTAGCACTTTTTTTGCTGTTTGTTGTAAGAAGAATATCCTTTTATTTTTGCCAGGCACAGAGTTTAATTGTTGCTTCCAAATTTGAATTGAAAATTTGAAAATTAAAAGGTGAATTCTGCTATTTAAATGTGAATTTAATGTGCTGAAGTTAAATGAGTTAGTAGTTTTATTCTAGTGTTAAGTGTCATGTGAGTAATGGTTAACTAATGGTGGGGTTGTTAAATCTGGTTAAAAATATTACATTTCAGAAAGTATTATTCTCGCAGTAGAAAATAAAAGGTTTGCACATGGTGGAATCAATTTAGACAGTAATTCACTACTCTTTCAATCGTTTATACTTGAATAGAGATCCTTTCACTGATTTATCTTTTAATTCTGCAATGTGATTAAGATGATTACATGAGTGATGCATTCTATCACTAGCACCATTTGCTGACTTCATGCTACATTTCTACAAATGACCAACTAAGCAACAATAAACTTAAAAGACATGTAACTATTGTTGCAAATATTGCAAATTTTCTTTCAATTTACAATTAATATTAAATATTTTACAAAAATGCTTTCTGATGCATTTGATATTTGAGCAATGCATAATTCTTAGCATTTGCTATCTTAAAGCATGTAATTTTTCATTAATAACATTTTGTTAGGGCGGCATGGTGACGCAGCAGGTAGTGTCGCAGTCACACAGCTCCTGGAGGTTGTGGGTTCGATTCCCACTCCCGGTGACTGTCTGTGAGGAGTTGGTGTGTTCTCCCCGTGTCCGCGTGGGTTTCCTCCGGGTGCTCCGGTTTCCTCCTACAGTCCAAAAACACACGTTGGTAGGTGGATTGGCGAATCAAAAGTGTCCGTAGGTGTGAGTGTGTGAGTGAATGCACCTCCAGGGTGTATTCCTGCCTTGTGATTCCAGGCAGGCTCTTGACCCACCGCGACGCTGAACTGGATAATCGGTTACAGATAATGAATGAATGAATGAATGAACATTTTGTTACAAGGTCCCCACAAATCAAATGCAAATCTGTGTGAATTATGCAAATAATATGTATATGAGGTGCCCATCAGTTATGTTGACTTGATATTTTTGAGGTCCACATTTAGCATGATCAGAATAGATACTTCAACTTTTCTGAAGTTTGAAGTCGTGTATATGCTCACAAAGCTATAGTTAGTGTACCTGATTTTTTTCATACCCCAAGGACCTTCAGAAAGGGTGGTCCCCACAAGTGATGTTCAAAAAGCTGGTCCCCATCAACCATGGAAACCAGTAAATGTGTGTGTGTGTTTGTAGATAAGAGTTCAGTTGAGAGTGACAAATGTAACTAATTTAGTATAAAATGGAGGTGTTGATTGTGGATTTTGTTAGAGAGACAGAAATGGTAAAATATGAATGTAGATTTCAGTTAAAGAAACGCCAGACAAACAGAGAGGAGGGGAAACATGGTCGAGGTACAGATGTGTTACTCTGTCAGGTTTAATACAATCAGTCATATGGCACTCTTCACAGTCATATTCTGTTATACTGGACACCCCTGATCTAATGACATATTTATTGTCAATTTTGCATTAAAACATCTCTATTCAGAGCAACCTTAAATATGAGAATAGTCTGCAGTTTTGAAAAATGTGTAATATGTGTCTTGACTTAAAAACAATATCAATCTATACATTTCTCTCACATCAAAACAGTCTGGCTGATTTTTTATATTTTAAATATATAATTCTGTAAAATTAAAATGTAGAATCTTTGAAAATCAATCAAGTTTAACTTTTATTTAAAATAAGAATAATATAAGTTAGATTTATATAGTGCCTTTCTAATACCCAAGGTCGCTTTACACAAAGAGGAGGGGGAGATGTGATGATGTACAGTACCTGTGACACATCACCAAGAGAAACCATTATGTATACTTAATTGTACTTACTCACCTGCATACAGGTCATGTGAGAGGGAAAAGAGTACTATCTTTTGATGCTGAGTTTTACTTACCTGGTTGAATCCATTCTCCACAGAGCGAAGGGGGAACTAGCATCTAGAAGAGGGAAAATATATTATCTAATAAATAGTGATATTATGAATGAATGTTAAATATGCCATGGCTGTAACTGAATCTTGGTACAGTTGTTAGTTCATTGTTATTTTTATTGTTTATGAAACTTGTGTATCCAAGATACAATAACTTTTACCTCTTAAGAGAATGGTATATTCTAAGGGGCGGGGCTACCTATATATATACCACACAAGGGTAAAAGAGGGGAGACTCTGCTAGACCGTAGCTAGAGGAGCATAACCTAAGGGCATAATAAGACTCAATTGATTTAGTTGTCTTTATCCTTTTTGTCTCTGCTTATAGAGAATTTTGTTTTGTTAATTTTTTTTGTTCACAAGGAGCGCGCGTGTATATATATTGTAAATAGTAATACAAAGTTTGGTGTGTAAATAAAGGTGGAAGGGAACCAAAAATCGAACCTCTCGGTGTTAATTCGAGTCGACCTTATCATCTCAGGCCTCTCGCCCGACTCTACCCATAGAGAACACCTCCCACCATTTCACTTTGCGATGGTGAAGGGGTGAGCTTTATCACAAATGGTGGCAGTGACTACGAACCTGATGACAGCAACCACATATAGTCTACGACAAGAAACGAGAGAGAGGTACGACGCCGAAAAACAGAGGAGCGTTGTGTAACTCCAATAATAACCACTAGGAGAAGATGGCTCCCAAGAAACCACCAGTCACCCAGACACAGAGCGAAGAAGAGGAATGCGAGTCAACCACCGACAAAGGGAATACATCGGAGATTACCAACTTACAGCAGATGCTCGAAAGTTTTTTCAGCTCTCAACAGCAGAGAGATGAAGAACTGCGGAGAGAAGCGACGAAGCAAGAGCAGAGGTGGCGTTCCCTACAACACCAGTTCGGCCTTCTACAGGAAGAAGTACGGAGGGGCCAAAGTGGAGTACAACAACACAGGGAAACGGAGCATTCCACAACAGCATGGCACACAAGAATATACAGACCCGCGACTCCGGCAGTAAGTGCATACGACGCGATGGGAGATCAATTAAGGACAACACAGGTAGCGTGGCCAAGACTCCCGCAACTTAAAGACGAGGATGACATCAAACATTACTTCATAATGTTTGAGCGGTTAGTGCTAGCGGCTAGATGGCAGAAAACGGACTGGGCTTTTCATCTGGTCCCCTTGCTGGAAGGAAAGGCAAGAGCAGCCTACGTCGCCATGAGCGTTGAAAAGATAAATGACTTTGAAGCAGTAAAAGAGGCTATTCTCAGAAAGTTTGAGATTAACCCTGAGACTTACAGACAGCGTTTCCGTAAAGGGCACGTATTAAAGAACGAGACGCCGAGGGAACTATTCACGCGGCTCACGGGACTTTATGAGAGATGGATACGTCCAAAAGATAAGACAAAAGAGGACATCGGACTAACCATCGTTCTAGAACAGTTCCTGAGCGTAATCAATCCAGAATTGAAGAGCTGGATATTGGAACGCAGCCCGACTTCTGCGGAGCAAGCGGTTGAAATGGCAGAAGCTTTCATCGCGGCACGGCAAGCCGAGGGAGAGTTCCAGGTCGGAAAGTCAACCTTCACCAAACAGACCAGTAAGTTTGAGAGACGTGACTATTGTAGTGGTGTTGAACGTTCAAAGCCAGCCTTTAAAATGCAGTGGCATAAGTCCATTAAAAGCTCAGCTGAAAAACCAAAAATAAGATGTTTTAGCTGTAACCAAATAGGACACAAAAGCTCTGAATGTCAATATCCTCCCACTAGCTCTAACCAACTGTGCTACACCCCTAGAAAAGAAAATCCATTTAGTACACAGGAATGTAGTGATGAAACCACAGTAACAGTTAAATTGAATGGCAAACAGTTTAGGGCTTTATTAGATACTGGGGCAAGCCAAACTTTAGTCACACAAGCATGTCTTGAAAACTCTCAATATAGCCTTACAGGTACGTTAAAGGTCAGATACATACATGGTGATGAGCAGATTTATCCTACAACTGAGATTAATATATCCATTAAAGGGCAATCCTACCTGGTACGCGTAGGCGTGGTACAAAACGCTCCATATCCCATCATATTAGGCAGAGACATTCCTATTTTGATTGATTTATTGAACTATAAAATATAAAAATGGCAGAGGCTATGGTAGTGACCAGGCAAAGCAAAAAAAAATTAGCCAAAGAAACCACAGAACTTTTTAAGGAATTGCCATATGCTGCAGAAACTAAAAAAAAGACAAGGAGAGATGTAAGAAAAGCAAAAGTTATGGGAACCAAATGTCTGGAGAAAATAGAACTGCCAGATACAGATAACATTAGTTTACCCATTAACTTTGAACAACTCCAAAATTTAGATGAAACTTTAAAACCACTATTTGAAAAAAGCAAACACTGTAGTGACATCTCTGATAAAGGTTGCCACTTAGCGATTAAAGATAACAAACTATATAGAATCACTGATAAAGGTGAGCAACTAGTACTCCCGGTAAGCCTTAGGGAGAAAGTGCTTAAAATGGGACATTCAGATCCCTGGGCAGGCCACTTCGGGCAAGCTAAAACATTCAGCCGCATAGCATACAGATTTTACTGGCCAGGTCAGTATGCAGATGTCATTAGATACTGCAATAATTGCCCGGAATGTCAACTCACTGCAACTCTAAAAAAGTCAGACAAGGTGCCTATGGTGAGCATGCCTATAATAGACATACCATTCTCTCGCATAGCAATGGACGTAGTAGGGCCGTTACCTAGAACAAAAAACGGAAACCGTTACATTTTAGTAATATGTGAATATGCGACAAAATACCCAGAGGCTTTTGCCCTCAAAAACATTAAAACTCGTCAAATTGTCAATGCTCTGATACAACTTATTTCAAGAGTAGGCATCCCGAAAGAGATATTGACAGACAGGGGCACAAACTTCACTTCAAAACAAATAAAGCAAGTGTACGATCTATTAGGCATTAAAAGTATTCACACCACACCATATCACCCTCAAACTGATGGGCTGTTCGCGTATCGTGAAGTACCTCAAGCTTCCACCGGCTTTTCCCCGTTTGAACTCCTTTACGGAAGACAGGTGAGAGGCCCGATGGATGTCCTGAAAGAAGCTTGGGAAGGTGAGCAGAGTGAACAGAAACTGAACATTTTAACGTATGTCTTGAAGATCAGAGACAAGTTCAGTCAATTGACAAGTACTGTCCATGAAAACATGGAGAAGGCTCAAGAACAGCAAAAACACTGGTATGATAAAGTGGCAAGGAAGAGAGTTCTGCAAATCGGGCAGAAAGTACTTATTCTACTACCCACCAGTGACACTGGGCTTTAACCAAATGGCAGGGGCCATATAAAGTGCAAAGACAAGTCAGAGAAACTACATATGAACTCCACCTGCCTGACAGACGGAAGAAATTTCAGAGCTTCCACATTAACATGTTGAGACCCTGGAAGGAGCCTGAGAATAAGAGTTCGGAGCAGCTATGGATAAGGGCTGTTCATGATGAAGACGAGGTGGCCGAACAGTATTTCCCCACAAGAAAAGAAGGTACCGTTCTTCCGAAGGTGCCCCACTTAACATCACAGCAACAAAATGAACTACTACACGTGGTCCCACCTAAGCTTTTCTCAGATGAACCAGGATTAACAGACGTGACCCAGCATAACATCAGACTCATCAAAGATGAGCCAATTAGGCAGTTCAACTGCAGAGTTCCAGCACGACTTGTCCCAGAGTTGAAAAAAGAAGTTGAAGCTATGATCAAAATGGGAGTAATAGAACCGTCAAAGAGCAAATGGTGCAGCCCTGTCGTCTTGGTCCCCAAGAAAGATGGAGGCTTACGGTTTTGCATTGACTTTTCAAAGCTAAACGCCGTGTCCGCTTTTGACCCATATCCCATGCCAAGAGCAGATGACCTAATAGAGAGGCTAGGGAAGGCTAAAGTTCTGTCCACGGTGGATTTATGCAAGGGATACTGGCAAGTTCCACTCAGCCAGTCCGCTAAGGAACTGACTGCATTTAGAACACCATCAGGACTATACCATTTCCGTACAATGCCATTCGGATTACACGGTGCGGCTGCAACCTTCCAGAGGTTAATGGACGACGTTCTCAGAGGTACGGAGGACTTCGCGGCAGCTTACATTGATGATGTGGTGATCTACAGTTCATCATGGGAAGAACATCTACAACATCTAGGCATTGTCCTGAGGAAGATCACAGATGCAGGTCTAACAGCAAACCCCAGCAAATGTCATCTCGCTCGTGAGGAGGTCTCATATCTAGGTTACATCCTGGGCGGGGGTCAAATTAGACCTCAAGTGGACAAAGTAGAGGCCGTGAGGGCAACACCCCAACCTAATACAAGAGGAGGGTACGTTCATTTTTAGGTCTTGTGGGATGGTACCGCAGGTTCATCCCTAATTTTTCGTCTAAAGCAGCAGCACTGACGGATTTAACCAAGAAGGACATGCCTCAAAGGGTTAAATGGACAGAGACCTGTGAGTATGCGTTTAAAGACCTCAAAAATGCATTATGCCAGGAACCAGTATTAGCCAGCCCTGATTTTTCGAAACCTTTTATTGTGCAGACTGATGCATCAGGTACAGGGTTAGGTGCTGTCTTATTACAGGGGGAGGACGATGAGAGAAAACCTATCCTGTATATAAGCAGGAAACTGTTTCCACGTGAGACTAACTACTCTACCATCGAGAAGGAGGCTCTCGCTATCAAATGGGCGCTTGACTCTTTAAAGTATTACTTGCTTGGACATGACTTTGTTCTAGAGACAGATCACAAAGCTTTGCAGTGGATCCAAAGAATGAAAGACTCTAATGCTAGGATCACACGATGGTACTTGTCATTACAGCCCTATCGTTTTACTATAAGGTATAAAAAAGGTACCCAAAATGTAACAGCTGACTACCTGTCCCGCCGCTGGGAAGGCGTTGAGCTTAAGGAGGGGGGTGTGTGATGATGTACAGTACCTGTGACACATCACCAAGAGAAACCATTATGTATACTTACCTGTACTTACTCACCTGCATACGGGTCATGTGAGAGGGAAAAGAGTACTATCTCTTGATGCTGAGTTTTACTTACCTGGTTGAATCCATTCTCCATAGAGCGAAGGGGGAACTAGCATCTAGAAGAGGGAAAATATATTATCTAATAAATAGTGATATTATGAATGAATGTTAAATATGCCATGGCTGTAACTGAATCTTGGTACAGTTGTTAGTTCATTGTTATTTTTATTGTTTATGAAACTTGTGTATCCAAGATACAATAACTTTTACCTCTTAAGGGAATGGTATATTCTAAGGGGCGGGGCTACCTATATATATACCACACAAGGGTAAAAGAGGGGAGACTCTGCTAGACCGTAGCGAGAGGAGCATAACCTAAGGGCATAATAAGACTCAATTGATTTAGTTGTCTTTATCCTTTTTGTCTCTGCTTATAGAGAATTTTGTTTTGTTAATTTTTTTGTTCACAAGGAGCGCGCGTGTATATATATTGTAAATAGTAATACAAAGTTTGGTGTGTAAATAAAGGTGGAAGGGAACCAAAAATCGAACCTCTCGGTGTTATTTCGAGTCGACCTTATCATCTCAGGCCTCTCGCCCGACTCTACCCATAGAGAACACCTCCCACCATTTCACTTTGCGATGGTGAAGGGGTGAGCTTTATCACAGGAGAAAAAAAATAATAATAATAATAATAAGAAAAAGAATAAAATAATAATAATAATGAAAAAAAAAAAAAATATATATATATATATATATATAGAGGAATACACTTATGCCTGCAGAGTGCAGAAGTACTGAGAAAAGAGATAGGTCTTTAGCTGGGTTTTAAAGGCAGAAAATGAAGACTTTGTGAATTCCAGAGCTTGGGTGCCATCACGCTGAATGATCTACCACCAGCGGTAACCAATTTAAATTTTGGTACTGACAAAAGACCGCTCTCAGAGGACCTCAGTGATCTTGTAGGACAGTAGGAGTGTAAAAGTTCAGAAAAGTAGGCTGGCGCCAGACCGTGCAGAGCTTTGTATGTGAGCAGGAGAACTTTAAACTGAATACGGAGTGAGACAGGTAACCAGTGGAGCTGATGAAGAACAGGGGTGATATGAGCTGATTTTTTAGAACAAGAGAGGACCCGAGCAGCAGAGTTCTGAACACACTGAAGGGAGTGTATGGTCGTAGAAGGAAGGCCAATGAAGAGAGAATTACAATAGTCTAAACGGGAGGAAATGAAAGCATGGACCAGAATTTCAGCTTTAACAGAAAGCAGAGGACGAAGGCGAGCAATATTACGTAGATGGAAGAAGGATGTTTTGGTTAGGGCCTTAATATGAGGTTTGAAGGACAGGGAGGAGTCAAGAAGTACACCTAAATTGCGAACACCTGGAGAGGTTTTTACAGCCACACCATCAAAGTTAAGTGTGATATCAGAGATTTTTGAAAGAGTGGACTTGGGGCCAGTGAGCAACACTTCAGTTTTTTCTGTGTTGAGTTTCAAAACGTTGGCATACAACCAGTGTCTCAGGTCCTGAATGCAGGAAATAATGGCAGAGGGGGACAGAGTGGAGGTATTTTTTGTGCTCATGTATATTTGAGTATCGTCTGCATAACAATGATAATTAAGACCATGGCTGTGGATGATCTGACCAAGTGGCAGCATGTATATGATGAATAGTATAGGGCCTAGGACTGAACCTTGGGGAACACCTTGTGTAACAGTACTAGGGGAAGATCTGTGTGTACCAAGAGCAACAAAATGAGATCTATTGGTAAAGTAAGAGATGAACCAGGAAAGTGCTGTGTCAGTTATGCCAATAGCTGAGAGACGAGAGATGAGTATGCTGTGATTAACAGTGTCGAATGCTGCACTCAAATCTAAGAGAACAAGGATACTGAGTGCACCAGAATCAGTAGCGAGTAGGATATTGTTTAAAACCCGCAAAAGGGCAGTCTCAGTACTGTGTTTTGTGCGGAAGCCAGACTGAAAAGGCTCAAAAAGATTATTGTCCATCAGGAATGACTTATATTTGAATATTTGAAATTTAAACTGCTGTTATTAATGTGGCAGTAATCGACATCCCATAACAAAGTCAACAAAGACAGAAATGCATTTCAATGTATTTTATATATTTATTTATATGAGGAGCACTTGTGGGAACACTCTTCCTGGTGTAGCCCCTCTACGTTTCTACAGTGCACGTCTCTCAAAGGCTCCTGTGATCTCTGCAGTGCAGCCTCTTCCATCAGCCGAGCCTCCATCTCTGCTCCACCTCTTCTACTGCTCCTCCTTCAGCAGGTGCTGGAGTCTCTTTTTCTCGGCTTGGATCTTCTCCTTCTCCACAGACACCTGGGCCCAGGCCTCCTCCTGTCCATCTGGAACTGCTGTTGAGCATCCAGTTGCTCGCGCCGTTTCTGCAGTTGTTTAAAGCAGGTACGAGCAACTTGCTTCTTAGCCTCTGCTTTCTTAAGCTCAGTCCTGAGCACCTCCATCTCTGAGCCCTGCTCTTCCTCCACCTTCTTTAATGCCTCCAGCTCCTTCTCCAGTCGGCACACCTTCCTCTCCATCTCCTCCTTTTCTGCCCTTGTGGCTTCAATGGTGCTTTGTGCTTTTTTGAAGCACCGAGCCCAGGTCTCTTTCTGTCTGGCCCACACACTTTCCGCCTCAGTCCGACGCTGTCTCTCCCTCTCCAGCTCCAGCGCGGAGTTCTCTTTAACCTCCTGGAGCTTCTCCTCCAGCTGGGCCTTCTCCTCCCTGACAGCGTCCAGCAGATCTTTCTGGAGCTGTTTCTCCTTCTGTGCGTGGTCAGCATTCTCTTTAAGGAAGGCCTGGTACACCTCGCTTTCCTTCTCCCTCGCTTTCTCCAGCTCTTTTACCTTCTTGACCCAATACTTCTTCTGCTTCCTTTTCTCTTCCTCCAGGCGTTCCCGGGCCTCCCTCTCTCTCTGCAGCTCCTCCTGCAGCTGTTTGCATGTTTCCTGGCCTCTGAGAACTTGAATTTAAAAATCCCATATTATATTATTAGATGCTTATTGTGAACATTTATTTAAACTTAAACTGCTTTATTTAACACTCCTGTTATGTTCCGTTTTAAAGTTTGAAGATCTAGGAAAAATAATTAAAAGTATTTTTTCAGTATGAAACTTCTTCTGCTTGCCTTAATTAGTGTAATCAACATATAATATGAAAAAAAAAAAATCTGTTTTTACAAATCTCCCTGGTGACTCAAGGACCATCGCTGCTTATACCACCTTTAGATACAAATGAATATATATATATATTTAGTTTTTAATTTATTGTGTGTGTGTGTGTGTGTGTTTACACAGTCACGTCATGGTAACCTCTTGCGGTATGGGGACCAAACATCAGGTCCCCATAAGGAAAACCCTTTTAAACGAGTGTAGGAGCTGCCCATAGTGGGCCTGTGTGGTTTTTAGAATTCGCCCATAACACATGTTTATCCGTCAGTATGAGTGTATGGTAGCGCCCCCTTATAGGTCCCCATTGTTATTGCACTCTATGCTCTGAAAAAACACTTCTTACATATATGTGTGGTATGGTTGACAGGGAGCGCTAAAGAGGGTATTATTGTCGCCACCTGGTGGGTTGGATAGGACGATAAAAGCCCCAGGATCACCAATAATTTTCACTTCCGCTTTCGATCAACCAAGGTGGTGTGTGTGGGCGTGCAGCGTTGTCGCAGCGGTGGAAGCTGAGTCGTATTTCTCTGGCTGAATCGGAAGCCAAGTGTCCGAGGTTTAAGCAGGTTTCTAGCCTTGCTTGACTACCCAGCGATCTATAGGGTAGACGGTGGTTCGAGGCCACGCATAACTGACTTCGCCGTTAAGGCTTACACTTGATTGCAGTTGCCTGAACGTCATTGTTCCGGTGCTGGTTGATCGCACTTTGCAGCAGCTAGGTTGGTGTTTCTCTTTTTTTATATTAGTGCATCTTATCTTGGTGGGTTAGGAATTGTGATATGGGGAGCAATGCGGTTAATGGCGATTTATGTTTTAACTTCAATATAGTAATTGACCGCGGTGGCCTGAATGTCACACTTCCTGTTCCAGTTGATCGTGCTTTGCAGCCTCTAGGTGGGTGTTTATTTTTTTATTAGTGTATCTCATCTTAGCATTTTGATTGTTATGTTTTAAGGACAGGAGTGTACCGAAATGTAGACTGATCCTGTGTTTTATGTTTCTAGTGGCGCCAGGCCTGGTTGCCTGTAGGCCACTGTTTTCTTTTGTTTCTTTTCTTTTTTTCCTCTCCCTTCTTTTTATATTACTTGCTTGCCTCTCATGCCAAATTTTTTAGCAGTATTGTATTGATTTATTGAGCTATCTGTACTGTTGTCTTTTAATTTTCTTCTCTTAGTGGACCATACGCCCACTACTTTTACTCAGTGTTACTAGGGGTTGCCCTTTATGCCCATTTAGTGTTTAACACGTTTGAATAAGTCTTAATTGTGATGGCCCTAGAGTAATTATTAGTGTTCTGCCCCAAGGCTTAAGTTTGAGTACTTTTGGTTTCTTTCTTTTTGTGAGTGGTTTATGTTTAGAGGTGTTTTCTTTGTTTTGTTTCCTTGGGGTAATTAACTGGAACTCCTTCATTACTCTGTGGGCATCTTACTATTAACTTTTTAGGTGTTGTCCGAGGTATTGGGCTGAATGGGAGTGTTCCTGGTGTTCACTATTGAATTCAAGACTCGTGTTAATGTGAATTGATTTTTTTTACTGTGTTGACTGAATAAAGCGCCTTTTGTTAAGCAGCCTTATCACTCATTTATTTGAGAAACCTGACAGGGGTCCCCATACCCTTTAGACAATTGGGGTGGCGTAGTCGTGGTTATTGTATGTGGCGGTAAGCTCTTTTATTTTATAGAGGGTGCATAGTAGTAGCCCCTGAAGCGTGCGCCCCGCCACATTCTTGGCGTAGTCGGCAGGATCGTGATTAGATTAAGGCTGTTTGACAGGTGTGTGGTCAATAGTATATGGTGGCTCAGTATTTGGCTTGGCAAGTAGGTGTTTGGAGGGAGAGGAGAAGGGAGAAGGAGGAGGGACGGAGAGAGCGGTGGTCACGGCTGGACTGAAGCGTTGATGCCAACAGAAGACTTTTGCCATCCAGAAGGAGCCTGAGGACCTGGGGATTGGAGCTGAAGCCACTTACACCTACAGATTTTTTTTTTTCCTTCCATTTCTCTCTCCTTTGTTTTTTTCTTTTCTTTTGGGTTTTGGTTATAGATTTAGTTTTCTTTCTTTTTTTTTGAGAGAGTATATTTCTTTAAAAAAAAAAAAATATATATATATATATATATATATATATATATAATAATAATGGCAGATGAGAATTTGGCAGATCAGCTTAAGGCCCTTACCGAGCTAGTTCAGCAGCTCAGGACAGAAAATAATAGACTCAGAGAGGAGGTAACTCAGAGACCTGTAGCCGCAAGGGTAGATAACGCGGTTGAAGGTACTTCCAGGCAATCATATACTTCTAGTTCTGTCCAGGGGAACTCTTCGATTGTGGGTGGAGTAGTAGAACGTTATGTTTATGTGCCTAGGGACAGAAAATGTCCCAGGTTTTCTGGAAACCCGGCAGTAGATTCCCTTAAGGTGGAGGAATGGATAGAAGAGGTTCGGCGGTATTTGATATTACGTCCTGGGTCTAGGGGTGAGCAGGCTTTGAGCGTACTTGACCTGTTGGATGGCGAAGCAAAGGCAGAAGTTAAGTTTCGTCCTGACTCTGAGAGGGAAGGACCAGAAGGGATTTTTAGTATTTTAAGTAGTGTGTATGGGTGTTCGCAGTCATGCGTTAGTCTGCAAACTCAGTTTTTTCAGCGGCGACAACGTGAGGGCGAGTCATTAAGAGTTTATTCCCATGCCTTAATGTCACTAATGGAGGCTGTGAAGCGTAGGGATCCTTTATGTTTTGCCAGTCCTGACATTACCTTGCGCGATCAATTTATTGAACATATACGTGATAGTTCACTGCGAAGGGAGTTACGGCGCCAGGTCCGTGTAGACTCCGAGGTGACCTTTTTGGATATTCGTAGCGAAGCAATTCGTTGGGCGGAGGAAGGCGAATCTTTCAGCCATCGCCCCCGAGTACACTCTTGTCACACCCATTTAGTAGCTGAGCGCGAGGGAGATGTAAATGCTGTTTTGGTTAACCATTCAGGTGAACTGACAGACCTAAAGGAGAACCTACGGAAGCAACAAGTCCAGTTGGATGCTATCATGCAGCGTCTCGAGTCTGCCCCTTTAGTCCCTAGGCCCCAAGGTCACCAGATTAACCGCCATTCACGGTATCGGTTTCAGGCCGATGGTAAGCCAATATGCCTACGTTGTGGTCAGCCGGGGCACATTGTTCGTTTTTGTAAAGCAGAGGCCAGTGTTGGACTAAGAGTGGGGGGAGCAGTAGACCGGGCTACCGTTCAGCAACAGGAAAACTAGTACCCCCCGATACAATAGCCCAGGTGTCGGGAGGGGAGGAACAGGGCTTTGGACTTTCAGGAGCAACAAGGTTAGTTGGTGAATGCCCTACAGTGGAGATTGAGATTGGGGGAGTGGTAGTGCCTTGCTTATTAGATACCGGGTCGATGGTAAGCACAGTTACAGATCAGTTTTTTAATGAGTATTTACGAGGTCACTTGCAGCCATCCTTGCAGTCATGTCCATGGTTGCAGTTAAAGGCTGCTAATGGACTAGATATTCCATACTTGGGGTATCTGGAAGTGGACGTGTGCGTTTTTGGCAAGGTTTTACCCCGTATGGGTATTTTGGTTACTAAAGGTTCTAGTGAGTCTAATACTCTTCTCTCTAAGAACGCTATTCCGGGGTTGCTGGGGATGAATATAATTAGTCAGTGTTATAACGAGCTGTTTTTACAACATGGGCCGGCACTGTTCCGTTCCCCAGAGGTCCAACAGGCTGGTAGGGTGTGGCAAAGAGCATTTTCGCAATGTCAGCATTTGGAGCGTACTTGTCACGGGGGTAGGGTAGGCCTGGTTAGAATGCAGCGTGGCCCTGCTGTTCGAGTACCAGCTGGCACTATGAAGTTTGTGCCTGCCTTGTGCCATGGTGGTCTGGGGCGTGTTCTTTCTTCTGGGATGTTGGAGCCAGCATCCTTTGTGGATGGCCATTTGCCCGGTGACCTTCTCATCCCTTCAGCCTTTTTGACTGTGGAACAGGGAGTGATACATGTGCCTGTGGTGAATGTGAGTTATCAAGATAGGTGGCTTCAGCCCAAGGTGGTGCTGGGGGAGCTTTATGTACCTAAATGTTTTTCTAGTGGTAGTACCGTGCAAGTCCAGAGAGATGAGCAGCAGCAAGTGGTGACAATTCAGTCTGTTCAAAGGGATGATGGGTTTGGCATTGATTTTTCCCAATGTACTTGGCCCTCTCTTTCTGATCAAGAACAGGAACAAGCCCGAGCGGTTTTGGAGAAGTATCGTGACACCTTTAGTCAACATGATGGTGATTTGGGATGTACTACACTGGTTCAGCATACCATCCCTCTCGTGGATCCTATTCCAGTGAGGCAGAGGTATCGGCGCCTTGCACCTTCGCAGTATGATCTAGTGAAAGCCCATATACAAGAACTGGTAGATCGTAAAGTAGCGAGCCCTAGTACAAGCCCTTATGCATCGCCCATAGTGGTTGTGCAGAAGAAGGATGGGTCCATCCGTTTGTGTGTCGATTATCGTCAACTTAATGCTAAGACGCGCAAAGATGCTTTTCCTTTGCCTAGGATCGAAGAATCCCTAGATGCTTTGAGTGGTGCTAAGTGGTTTAGTACATTAGATTTGGCCAGTGGGTATAACCAGGTGTCAGTAGCTAAACAGGATAGAGAGAAAACTGCCTTCTGTACACCTTTTGGCCTGTTTGAATTTAACAGGATGCCATTTGGTCTATGCAATGCGCCGAGTACGTTTCAGCGATTGATGGAACGGATTTTTGGCGACCAAAGTTTCCATTCCCTGTTGTTGTATCTAGATGATGTGGTCATTTTCTCTCCAACTGTCGAGCAGCATCTCCAACGTTTGGATATGGTACTGGGCAGGTTGCAACAGCATAACCTAAAACTGAAGTTACAGAAATGTAAGTTCTTTCAGACGGAGGTCGGTTATTTGGGGCATGTTATTTCCGCTGCAGGTGTGTCCACTGACCCGGAGAAGATCCGGGTAGTAGAGGACTGGAAAAGACCGTCAACGGTTAAAGAGTTGCGGTCCTATTTAGGTTTTGCCTCATATTATAGACGGTTTGTGGAGGGGTTTGCTCATTTGGCGGCTCCCCTGCATCGACTTGTGAGTGCCATACAGGGCTCTAAAAAAAGACCCAGTCCTAGAGTGCAGGATCCCCTTGGGCAACATTGGGATGAAGCCTGTGAGAGGAGCTTTTTAGGTCTTAAAGAGCGACTTGTAAGTGCACCTGTGTTGGGATATGCTGACTTCACTCGCCCTTTCCATGTAGAAATTGATGCGAGTCATGCTGGGTTAGGGGCAGTGTTGTCCCAGGATGTAGATGGGCAGCGACGGCCAATTGCATATGCCAGTCGTGGGTTGCGACCATCGGAGCGAAATATGTCAAACTACAGCACTATGAAGTTAGAGCTGTTGGCTTTAAAGTGGGCTTTAACTGAAAAATTTAGGGAGTATCTTTTGGGCAATAAATGTATCGTTTATACGGATAACAATCCGTTGAGTTATTTACAGTCTGAAAAACTGGGGGCAGTAGAACAGCGGTGGGCATCCCAGTTAGCATTGTTTGATTATGAGATCAAGTATCGCCCAGGTGTGGCCAATCGCAATGCAGATGCCTTGTCTCGGTTGCCTGTCCCTTCTGAAGCTTTTCCGGGGGGGTTGGTAGGAGGGGTTTCCATTCCCCTCGAGGTAGCTCATCAGGTACGTGGCTTAGAGAGACGCGACCTGTTGTGTCAGACAGTAGATGCAGTCCCTAGTCACAGTAGGGCTGACCTTAAGGTGTTGCAAGCGGCTGACCCATGTATTGCCGCATTCTTGCGGTATTGGAAGCAAGGACGGAAGCCTACGGTACTAGAGCTAAGAAGGGAGACAGAGGGGTTGAGGGAGTTGGTTAGGCAATGGCCTAGGATTATAGAGAATGAGGGTGTTTTGTACAGACAAGTTAAATTTCCATCAGCAACCAACCCAGTCTTTCAGTTGTTGTTGCCTAAGGCACTGCAAGGTGAGGTGCTCACCGGGCTACATGACCATCACGGTCACCAGGGTATAGAGCGCACTACGGACCTTGTGCGGCAGAGGTGTTACTGGCCTAAGATGTGGCAAGATGTGAGGGATTGGTGCCTTCAGTGTGACCGATGTTCCGTGGCTAAGGCCACACGCCCTAAAGTAAGAACTTTTATGGGTAGTTTATTGGCCACTCGACCTTTAGAAATTGTGGCCATCAATTTTACCCTTTTGGAGCGGGCTAGTAGCGGACAAGAGAATGTGTTAGTAATTACAGATGTATTTTCAAAATTTACCCAAGCATATCCAGTGCCTGACCAAAAAGCCAGTACGGTGGTGAGGGTGTTAACCGAAAGGTGGTTCTATGTGTATGGGGTACCTCAAAGGATCCATTCAGATCAGGGTCGTAGCTTTGAGGGGGAGTTGTTGCGACGCCTTTGTGAGCTCTACGGCATAGAGAAGAGTCGGACTACACCTTACCATCCGGAAGGCAATGGGCAATGCGAGCGTTTTAATAGAACTCTGCATGATTTGCTTAGAACTTTGCCTCCTGAAAAGAAAAGAAAGTGGCCGCAACTGTTACCACAGTTAGTGTTTGCTTATAACACCACGGTGCACCAGTCTACCCATTACTCCCCATATGAATTAATGTTTGGGCAGAAACCACAGCTGCCCATTGATAGGTTGTTGGGGAATGGTTGTGAGGAAGGGGAGGGGAACATTGATCTTTCTGATTGGGTAGCTCAACATAGGGAGCATTTGGCTGAGGTGTACGTTAGAGCAAAAGAACATTTAGAGGAGGCAGCAGCATATCGGAGGCGTAATTATAATGCACCAGCACCCCTACTTTCTCCAGGCACACGGGTTCGTTGTAGGAATCATTTTCAAGGTAGGCATAAGGTACAGGATCTCTGGAGTTCTACTGTTTTTGATATAGTGGAGTGCTTAGATCATGTGGGGACTCTGTATAAGATTAGGCCAACAGGGACTGAGGAAGGTTGCAAAACAGTGCATCGGTCAGAATTAAAGGTTGTGACCACGGCAACAAATTCATTAACACCAGCCGAAAAGGTTATTGTAGAACCCGGGTTAGCTTGTCATCAGGAGGTAGGTTTAGATGATTTAGAAGAAGAGAGTGTATCGGGAGAGGTATTGGTGGGTGTAGGGCCCCCAGTAGTTGATGTGGTTGGGAGGGTGACTGAGCCTCGTTTAGGTCAGGTAGTGGAACCTATCCAAGAGCAGCAGGGGTGTACAGTTAGCGCACCTGCTATCCCCTTAGCTCCTCAGGTGCCGTTGATACCTGAACATCAAGGGCCGGAGTTTTTACCTGTTCCTATGTTGCGGCGTTCGGCTCGTAGCACTGCAGGCCAGCATCCAAACCCTTTCCACCTCCCTCGTGCAGCTACAGCAAATGGTGTTACTGGTTTAGTCACATCTGGCCCCGTTCTTACCATTTTTCGGCCATGGCAGTAGTGTTCTGGTGGGGTAACTTGTTCACCGGGACGGTGAACTTTGAAAGAGGGGGTGAATGTGGTATGGTTGACAGGGAGCGCTAAAGAGGGTATTATTGTCGCCACCTGGTGGGTTGGATAGGACGATAAAAGCCCCAGGATCACCAATAATTTTCACTTCCGCTTTCGATCAACCAAGGTGGTGTGTGTGGGCGTGCAGCGTCGTCGCGGCGGTGGAAGCTGAGTCGTATTTCTCTGGCTGAATCGGAAGCCAAGTGTCCGAGGTTTAAGCAGGTTTCTAGCCTTGCTTGACTACCCAGCGATCTATAGGGTAGACAGTGGTTCGAGGCCACGGATAACTGACTTCGCCGTTAAGGCTTACACTTGATTGCAGTTGCCTGAACGTCATTGTTCCGGTGCTGGTTGATCGCACTTTGCAGCAGCTAGGTTGGTGTTTCTCTTTTTTTATATTAGTGCATCTTATCTTGGTGGGTTAGGAATTGTGATATGGGGAGCAATGCGGTTAATGGCGATTTATGTTTTAACTTCAATATAGTAATTGACCGCGGTGGCCTGAATGTCACACTTCCTGTGCCAGTTGATCGTGCTTTGCAGCCTCTAGGTGGGTGTTTATTTTTTTATTAGTGTATCTCATCTTAGCATTTTGATTGTTATGTTTTAAGGACAGGAGTGTACCGAAATGTAGACTGATCCTGTGTTTTATGTTTCTAGTGGCGCCAGGCCTGGTTGCCTGTAGGCCACTGTTTTCTTTTGTTTCTTTTCTTTTTTTCCTCTCCCTTCTTTTTATATTACTTGCTTGCCTCTCATGCCAAATTTTTTAGCAGTATTGTATTGATTTATTGAGCTATCTGTACTGTTGTCTTTTAATTTTCTTCTCTTAGTGGACCATACGCCCACTACTTTTACTCAGTGTTACTAGGGGTTGCCCTTTATGCCCATTTAGTGTTTAACACGTTTGAATAAGTCTTAATTGTGATGGCCCTAGAGTAATTATTAGTGTTCTGCCCCAAGGCTTAAGTTTGAGTACTTTTGGTTTCTTTCTTTTTGTGAGTGGTTTATGTTTAGAGGTGTTTTCTTTGTTTTGTTTCCTTGGGGTAATTAACTGGAACTCCTTCATTACTCTGTGGGCATCTTACTATTAACTTTTTAGGTGTTGTCCGAGGTATTGGGCTGAATGGGAGTGTTCCTGGTGTTCACTATTGAATTCAAGACTCGTGTTAATGTGAATTGATTTTTTTTTACTGTGTTGACTGAATAAAGCGCCTTTTGTTAAGCAGCCTTATCACTCATTTATTTGAGAAACCTGACAGGGGTCCCCATACCCTTTAGACAATTGGGGTGGCGTAGTCGTGGTTATTGTATGTGGCGGTAAGCTCTTTTATTTTATAGAGGGTGCATAGTAGTAGCCCCTGAAGCGTGCGCCCCGCCACATATGGTTGGGTACCACCCACTTCCTGGTCCCCATTAGGAATGATTTCATCCGGCCAAAAGACATTTTCAGTGTAAAACATGGCATTTAATTTGGTGGACAAGAAAGAAAATTATTTGCAGGGGATGCCATCTAAGGAGCTGAGAGCAAGTGCAGAGGAACGAAAGTAAAGCACAAGGTAAGCACATAACCATTATAACCAGTTTTCAGCACTCAGATTTGGTTAGTTAGCTCTAATTAATTTTCAAGATCAGGTAGGCTCTGGATCCACCGCAACCCTGAACTGGATAATGAATGAATGAATAATGAATGAATAGTTAGCTATGTTTTATGACATTTTCCAACTAGCTAGCTTTAGTAATATTATGACTAATACTATATAGTAGCACACAAATCAATGTGAAGGGGTTTATGTAAATTAAAAAGCCAACTGCAATATATTTACCCTACAACATTGCCCTTGGTATATGGTTTAAGTGAGGGAGTGAAAAAAGAGAAGAAAGTGAGGAGGGAGGGAGTGGACTGGGATTAAATAAACAAAAACAAACATCATATATATAGATATATATATATATATAATTTTTTTTCTTGGTAAATACTTAAATCAAAAGTGTAAATGTGTTTAAATTTAAACTAACACTAAAATATGAAACACTATATAAACACAGACGGTGACTGTACCTTGACAATTAAACAGGGAGCTAGTTAGATTTCTAAACCTCCGTCAGAGCACAGCGAGGCTGTGAGGTGCTGAAGGTGTAAATATACCACATAAAAACCAGTGGATTATTTAGGCGCTGTTTAGAACGGTATTCATGACGCCTCATGGATTTAAAGGCCAGTCCTGCTCCGAGCTCGAGGCTGAAAATGGCGCCCTGTTAACTCACTTTTTGTTCGATTTTTTCTGTTAAATATAAATTAAGGTGCAGTTATGTAAAACTTGTAGTTGTCTAGCTCAGCGGACTAAAGGACTTTTCGATTGTTCTTATCAGACAGTATCAACCATCGTCTTTCAAGATCAATGATTTACCCAACACCATTGACTGAGTGGGCGGCACGGTGGCGCAGCAGGTAGTGTCGCAGTCACACAGCTCCAGGGTCCTGGAGGTTGTGGGTTCGATTTCCGCTCCGGGTGACTGTCTGTCAGGAGTTGTCCGCGTGGGTTTCCTCTGGGTGCTACGGTTTCCTCCCACAGTCCAAAAGCACACGTAGGTAGGTGGATTGGCGACTCAAAAATGTCCGTAGGTGTGAGGGAATGTGTGTCTGTGTTGCCCTGTGAAGGACTGGCGCCCCCTCCAGGGTGTATTCCTGCCTTGCGCCCAATGATTCCAGGTAGGCTCTGGACCCAGGTGTGCCCCAGAGCTCCATCCTGGGGCCCCTCCTCTTCATCATTTATCTTCTTCCCCTTGGCCATATTTTTCGTAAGTACAACATCAATTTCCACTGTTACATGGATGACACCCAGCTCTACCTTGCCTGTAAGCCCACTTCCAACCTCCCTCCCCCCTCCCTTACTGACTGCTTAATGGAAATAAAATCTTGGCTTTCCTCAAATTTACTTAATCTCAACAGCGATAAAACTGAGGTTTTTCTCATTGGTACTAAATCAACATTATCCAAAACTGACAGCTTTTCCCTTAACATTGACAATTGTTCTGTTCTCCCCACCCCACAAGTAAAGAGTCTGGGTGTCATCCTCGACAGTACTCTTTCTTTTCAATCTCATATCAATAACATTACCCGGTCTGCCTATTTTCATCTCCATAACATCAACCGTCTCCACCCCTCCCTTACTCTTCATACCACTGCCATCCTTGTCCACAGTCTTGTCACCTCCCGCCTTGATTACTGCAACTCCCTCCTTTTGGGTATTACCCACAAATCTCTCCATAAGCTTCAACGGGTCCAGATCTCAGTTGCCCGTATCATCACTAGAACCCCCTCCATCCACCACATCACTCCTGTTATCTTTCCAATCTCCTCCATGTTGTAACTCCCTCTCGCACCCCCAGATCCTCCTCCTCCTCCATTCACTTGACTGTACCCCCTGCCCGTCTCACTTCCATGGGAATTAGAGCTTTTAGCCGCTCTGCTCCCCAGCTTTGGAACACTTTACCCCCCGACATACGGAACATAAACTCACTCCCACAATTCAAGACTTCACTCAAAACCCACCTGTTTAAGATTGCCTTTTCTTTAAAATGACTCAGTTGCATTGTTTTTTTTATCCAGTACTGTATACGTGTGTGTTTTTCGGTATTATTTATGTTTATTGTTTACTCTTTGTAAGGTGTCCTTGAGTGACAGAAAGGCACCTATAAAATAAAATGTATTATTATTATTAAACAGGAAATCAAAGTCACATATGTTTTCAGAAGCTACTGAGGGTTTGGTTAAATGTTAAAGAACACAGCAGTAACAATGACCTATATTTATTTAATATCTTTATAATAAATGTACATGTTAAAATTATGGTGGAAAAGTCTTAAAGTGAGTGTTTACAGACTAAATTACACAATAAACACTGCATCATATTGCATAGAATTAAGTAAATACAATCCCTATAAAATCAGAAGGCAAACTATTTATGAACAATGTGTTCACGGGTAACTGAAGAAACAACTACCACCGGAGATGTTAAGAGCTCCAACCAGCCTGTACATTTAAAGGCTCAGACTGATGAGCACAACATGAAAACTAACCAGCAGGTACCAGTGTCCAACCAGGAGCTATTCGTAATCAGTAAAAGTTGTACTCAAATCTAATTTCATTTGCAAATTTGCTGTAAACACCTTAATATAATAAATCTTTGAAATTTGTCATTAATCTGTGTTTCTAGTTGACCAGCACTGCAGCTAATAACATGGCAGAGGATGACTCCTGTCCTTCCCTCCACTCAGAGACCCAGATTCATGATGCTACTCGTCCAAACAGCACTTCTTCACCGGTACAAAGACGTTAATCACTTCTGATGATTCTACTGTCTGTCTTTGTCGTTTTTTTTTTTTTTTTTTTTTTGTAAGGCAGATATAAAATTTAAGAAGCTTTTGTGTTGATTTTTTGTGTGAATTATTACACTAGGCAGTTTAAGGTATTGCACCTGGATGGGTAAAGATAGAGGGATGAGGAGGGCAGATTTTATCTACCACTGAGGCTATTTTCTTGGTAAATTGTCACTCTATTCTGGACACTCACGTCGTCCCCACAACACACTTTCTTTCAATCCGTGTGTGAGTAGAATCTGTGAGAGCTATAACACAAAATCGGCCCCCTTAAGGTATCGTATTGATGTGTGATGAAGGTCCCCACAAGGCCTGTTTTTTTCTTGAAGTGTGAATGCAGGCAGTGACGCTACTGTTGCACACCCTGCCTCCTCCTGCTTGCAAATAAAACTAGTCATCCTTTGCCTTCTCTCTGGTTATGTGGCCTTACTTAAAGCTTTCCATGAATCACCTGACCCAAGGCCTGGTCTTCCGCATTGTACTTGGCCAATCACATCACTTAGATCTAATAAGCTCCTGGCTACCTGCACGGCCACTTTTGGATTCCACTTCCTTCCTGCTTTTATGATTTGCGCTGCTGCTTTTACCACTGCATCTTTCAATCCCGACAAAATAATCTCATGACTCACCTTAGCACATTTAAATTGTTCAACTAAACTTGAGTGGTAGCTCCAGCACCCCTCTCCCATACCATGCCACACTACTTAAACACTGCTGCATCCCTAGCCACTTGGCCACCTAATACGAAGCAGTAAGCCAAACTACAGACACCACAATACTGTGACCTTACTGACCATTCTGACCCATATTTCTCTGTTTCTAATCCACAGGCATACGGACATGCACTCCTGTGCCTAAATGTCAGCTGTGCTCACCTGCAGTCTTCCATGTGTTAATTCACAGGTACACTGATCCATATTTCTCTGTGCATTTGATCAACATTGATACTCCATATTTTTTACCATCTCTTATTCAACCATAATATCCAGCCACCAGTCTACAGCTCTATTTAGGCATACCTCTACAACTACTTGCAATTACAATTCTGATCTGACCTCATTCAGGTACTGAAAGCCTCTTGGAAGAAGAAAACACTTTGGCAACAGACAGATGTACAGATAGCGGAAAGGACAATCTATTCATCTCATCTTGTATTGTACCATCAAACTGTGAGAAGTGTTTATGGGCTGAACGTGACGCTCTTTAAAAAGATCACAAAGTATCTGGAATGGCATTTATTTGTTTACATACATGTCGCAGGAAAGCACACTGCACATGGCTGAAAAGTCTACTGAATGTAGTTCTTCATTTCCTAACTTTTAAAAAGCATTTGGATTTTACTTCAAATAATTAAAATACCATGCATTTAAATGCAGCACTATTTTGCTGTTTGTTGTAAGAAGAATATCCTTATGCTTCCAAATTTGAATTGAAAATTTGAAAATTAAAAGGTGAATTCTGCTATTTAAATGTGAATTTAATGTGCTGAAGTTAAATGAGTTAGTAGTTTTATTCTAGTGTTAAGTGTCATGTGAGTAATGGTTAACTAATGGTGGGGTTGTTAAATCTGGTTAAAAATATTACATTTCAGAAAGTATTATTCTCGCAGTAGAAAATAAAAGGTTTGCACATGGTGGAATCAATTTAGACAGTAATTCACTACTCTTTCAATCGTTTATACTTGAATAGAGATCCTTTCACTGATTTATCTTTTAATAATCTCTTTAACACATAAATTCCTATTAAATCAATATCAATCAAAGCAAATTCTGCAATGTGATGAAGATGATTACATGAGTGATGCATTCTATCATTAGCACCATTTGCTGACTTCATGCTACATTTCTACCAATGACCAACTAAGCAACAATAAACTTAAAAGACATGTAACTATTGTTGCAAATATTGCAAATTTTCTTTCAATTTACAATTAATATTAAATATTTTACAAAAATGCTTTCTGATGCATTTGATATTTGAGCAATGCATAATTCTTAGCATTTGCTATCTTAAAACAATTCATTTTTCATTAATAACATTTTGTTAGGGCGGCATGGTGACGCAGCAGGTAGTGTCGCAGTCACACAGCTCCTGGAGGTTGTGGGTTCGATTCCCACTCCCGGTGACTGTCTGTGAGGAGTTGGTGTGTTCTCCCCGTGTCCGCGTGGGTTTCCTCCGTGTGCTCCGGTTTCCTCCCACAGTCCAAAAACACACGTTGGTAGGTGGATTGGCGACTCAAAAGTGTCCGTAGGTGTGAGTGTGTGAGTGAATGCACCTCCAGGGTGTATTCCTGCCTTGTGATTCCAGGTAGGTTCTGGACCCACCGCGACCCTGAACTGGATAATCGGTTACAGATAATGAATGAATGAATGAATGAACATTTTGTTACAAGGTCCCCACAAATCAAATGCAAATCTGTGTGAATTATGCAAATAATATGTATATGAGGTCCCCATCAGTTATGTTGACTTGATATTTTTGAGGTCCACATTTAGCATGATCAGAATAGATACTTCAACTTTTCTGAAGTTTGAAGTCGTGTATATGCTCACAAAGCTATAGTTAGTGTACCTGATTTTTTTCATACCCCAAGGACCTTTAGAAAGGGTGGTCCCCAAAAGTGATGTTCAAAAAGCTGGTCCCCATCAACCATGGAAACCAGTAAATGTGTGTGTGTGTCTGCAGATAAGAGTTCAGTTGAGAGTGACAAATGTAACTAATTTAGTATAAAATGGAGGTGTTGATTGTGGATTTTGTTAGAGACAGAAATGGTAAAATATGAATGTAGATTTCAGTTAAAGAAACGCCAGAGAAACAGAGAGGAGGGGAAACGTGGTCGAGGTACAGATGTGTTACTCTGTCAGGTTTAATACAGTCAGTCACATGGCACTCTTCACAGTCATATTCTGTTATACTGGACACCCCTGATCTAATGACATTTTTATTGTCAATTTTGCATTAAAACATCTCTATTCAGAGCAACCTTAAATATGAGAATAGTCTGCAGTTTTGAAAAATGTGTAATATGTGTCTTGACTTAAAAACTATATCAATCTACACATTTCTCTCACATTAAAACAGTCTGGCTGATTTTTTATATTTTAAATATATAATTCTGTAACATTAAAATGTAGAATTTTTGAAAATCAATCAAGTTTAACTTTTATTTGAAATTTAAACTGCTGTTAATAATGTGGCAGGAATCAACATCCAATAACAAAGTCAACAAAGACAGAAATGCATTTCAATGTATTTTATTTAATTATTTATATGAGGAGCACTTGTGGGAACTCTCTTCCTGATGTAGCCCCTCTACGTTCCTACAGTGCACTTCTCTAAAAGGCTTCTGCGATCTCTGCAGTGCAGCCTCTTCCATCAGCCGAGCCTCCGTCTCTGCTCCACCTCTTCTACTGCTCCTCCTTCAGCAGGTGCTGGAGTCTCTTTCTCTCGGCTTGGATCTTCTCCTTCTCCACAGACACCTGGGCCCAGGCCTCCTCCAACTGGTCCATCTGGAACTGCTTTTGAGCATCCAGTTGCTCGCGTCGTTTCTGCAGTTGATTAAAGCAGGTACGAGCAACTTGCTTCTTAGCCTCCGCATTCTTAAGCTCAGTCCTGAGCACCTCCATTTTTGAGCCCTGCTCTTCCTCCACCTTCTTTAATGCCTCCAGCTCCTTCTCCAGTCGGCACACCTTCCTCTCTGTCTCCTCCTTTTCTGCCCTTGTGGCTTCGATGGTGCTTTGTGTTTTTTTGAACCGCCGAGCCCAGGTCTCCTTCTGTCTGGCCCACACACTTTCCGCCTCAGCCTGACGCTGTCTCTCCCTCTCCAGCTCCAGCACGGAGTTCTCTTTAACCTCCTGGAGCTTCTCCTCCAGCTGGGTCTTCTCCTCCCTGACAGCGTCCAGCAGATCTTTCTGGAGCTGTTTCTCCTTCTGAGCGTGGTCAGCATTTTGTTTAAGGAACGCCTGGTACACCTCCTTCTCCTTCTCCCTCACTTCCTCCAGCTCTTTTACCTTCTTGACCCAATACTTTTTCTGCTTCCTTTTCTCTTCCTCCAGGCGTTCCCGGGCCTCCCTCTCTCTCTGCAGCTCCTCCTGCAGCTGTTTACGGAGAGATTTTTTGGCTTTTTTCTTTTTGGGCCAACAGGACCTAAAGATGAGAGCCAATACTCCTGCCATCCTGACACCAACAACAAACTACAAACACGATGAGTACACAACAGACGATAGTCAAAGCAAATCTGAAGTTAGATCACCGACCCTCCCGCTTTTATAGCCTCAGTGACATCACACCCGTTCGACATCACCTCGGAACTCTGACCCAACACAGGCCTCAGGAACCTTCAGGTGCATTCCAGAACATTCTAGGGTTTGTGCAGCTAAGCATATTTTATTTTTAGCTTGTATTTACAGAGAGGGTGGCACTTTGATGGGCATATCCTCAATCGAACAAGCACCACCTACTTTTGATGTGACAGTAGGTGAAAGCCTCACTGTGTAGCCAGGAATCATGCATTCGATTCCCTCAGTCTTCAGGGTCTTGAAAGAAAAAAATACGCCTCCATTTTGGGTTATAAACCAATGCCATCTCTTTAAAATTTAGAACATCTTTCTTTATTCTTATTTTCTACGTGTTTCCTGGCCTCTGAGAACTTGAATTTAAAAATCCCATATTATATTATTAGATTCTTATTGTGAACATTTATTTAAACTTAAACTGCTTTATTTAACACTCCTGTTATGTTCCGTTTTGAAGTTTGAAGATCTAGAAAAGTAATTAAAAGTATTTTTTCAGTATGAAATTTCTTCTGCTTGCCTTAATTAGTGTAATCAACATATCATATGAAAATGGTTCCTCTCACATATTTGTAACAACCCCCTGCATGTCTATATCACATAGATACTGTTCAGGTCAATTTGATGGAACTGCATGGGAGTCCTACCAACATTACATTGTGTCAAACAGACCTTTACAAAATTAGCAGCCGAAGCAAAAGGATGACAGTCCAGGAGACTCTGGAAGTCATCATTGATCATGACAGTGAAATAGAGGAGGATGTGTCTGAAGTTGAAGACTATCTTTTAATGATTCTGATATTGGGGCAGCACTGTGGAGCAGCAGGTAGTATCACAGTCACACAGCTCCAGAGACCTGGAGGTTGTGGGTTCAAGTCCCGCTCCTGGGTGACTGGCTGTGAGGAGTGTGGTGTGTTCTCCCTGTGTCCGTGTGGGTTTCCTCCGGGTGCGCCGGTTTCCTCCCAAGGTCCAAAAACACATGTTGGTAGGTGGATTACTGGGTAGGCTCCGGACCCACCACGACCCTGAATTGGATAAGGGTTACAGATAATGAATGAATGACTAATCCTCCCGGGTCTCTGGTTTGCTCCCACAGTTCAAAAACATGGAGGGTAGGTGAATTGGCTTCTCTCATAACTCTCCTGGTGTGTGGGTGAAACAGTGTGTATGTGAATGAATGGGTGGCATTTGGCTGCCACTTCTCGCCAGTGTGTGTGTGTGGATTGAATGATGAGTGTAGATTGTAAAGCGTCCTTGGTTTTCTAGAAAGGCGCTATATAAGCGTAACGTTAAATAAAACACCTTTGGATGCATACTGGGTGGCACAGCAGGTTAGTGTCGCAGTTACATAGCTCCAGGGGCCTGGAGGGTAATGATGGCCTTCAGAGTATTCACTGGTTCTGCTCCCATCTACACCTCAATAGACACTTAAAACCATCCGTTCCTCAAAGGAGCGCCAACTAACACGACCAACCCCCCGTACAGGTCAGTCGAGGCTATTCTCATCTCTGGTACCACGCTGGTGGAACGAGCTTCCAAGCACTATCAGAGCAACAGGAACCCTCTACGCATTCAAGAAATCCTTGAAAACCCAGCTCTTCCGAGAGTATCTTTTGCACTGAAAGGCTTTCTTTAATGCACTTATTACTTCCTGGCATATTGCACTTCATGTAAGGTATAATTGTATAATTGTATCATTTGTGCTGTAGTTTGAATGTTAGATCCTCTTTTGTAAGTTGCTTGGGATAAATGTAAATGTAAATGTAATGCATTTGTATGGCACTCCCAGTGGCTCTAATTGGCTGTTTAAATGTAAATATTTAGATTTTAACTTATTCATGTGTATTTTGCATGCAATAATAACTATTGTAATAGTAGAATGAATATAGAGATCTGTACTTGATGAGGACTGTGCTTAAATGTGCTAATATGAAAGTACATGAAAGCAGGTTTGCTGATGCTCAGCACTATAAACATCAATCTGTGATGCACAGTGATCTGACATTTTTCTCTTGTAACATTTGGTGCCACAGTAGTTTGGAGCAGACAGGCACTCCCCTCAAACAGTGAGCCTTGGGCCCAAATCACTCTGTGGCTTTTTCACCCGTTATCCTTCTTCAGGACACTTCAGCTAGGTGCTAGCCACTGCATACTGGAAATACATGTTGTTTTTGATTTTTAATGCCAAAACACATTAATTCATCATGTCTGTAAATAGTTATACATTCTGGAGCCTATCCGGAATCACGGGGCGCAAGGCAGGAAAACACACGTCATGGAGGGGGCGCCATTCACTCACAACTATGGTTGTGAACACACTACGTGTTTTTGGACTTTCTTGTTGCTTATAACAATTTTTCCTCATGTTTTTCTACTCTGTTCCAATTGAACCATTATTTTAACTAATTGCTAGTACTTCGACTTGGTTTAGGATACAGGACAGTTTATAAATTAGAAGTGATTTTTTTTTCTATTTAAAATGACCTTGAACCAAAACCTTTAAATTCTAAAGTGATCAAATGATGACCCACAATTAAAGATACAAAACATAGTTCCTTTATTGTGAAAAATGTAATGACAAAGTGACACAACAGAAAATCACAATTATATTTACAGTTAAGGGACACTGCTGCAAGACCGATGCAGAGTACTTCAAAAAGATACAGTGAATCCTACAGTAGTCTTATATACCCGAAATTGACCACAGTCAGTAGGTACATGGCACAAAAGTGTGTGGTTTAAGGGCTAGCCGCAGCTGTATTAATGGACCTCTATTTGGATTTTTACTGCTTTCTATAAATTGGTGCATAATAAAACCATGGAGATGTACACAAAGTCATTTAGATTTCATGCCTAGCCAAACCAATCTTCAGTTCTTGAGAAACGTACAGACTCTGAACTGTTGACAGTGGTGGTGATAGGAACCAGACGTCTGAAGAGGTCTAAAATGTTCCCTAATATTTTCTCATCTCAGACGCTTAATTGCTTAAACCTTTTGAAATTATTTTATGGAAAAACATAACTCCTCTTTAAAATTCTTACACAGCTGCAAAAATGTGTTTTATAACGTTGGGCAAAAGAAAAAAAAAAAAAGAATATTAATCTATGATGAGCTTTAACAATAAGATCAGTAGGACATTTCTTTCACAGGTCATAGTCCAGTGAATATCTGCGTACTGCATCATCACATTGTACTGAAGACATGCCTTCCAATGTACTGACTCAGCAATGTGGCTTGAATGAATCAAACCAAACCATTTTGTTTTACATGAAAACACCCACAGAAACTCATCTGGGTCAAGATCCACACATTGTTACAGTAAAATACATTGGGACTCGTTAGGAGGCTCATTTGCATATCACAGTCAAAGACCGATATCATGAGAATGATTAAGAAACATATTGTTCACTCTTAAGACCCATGGGGCCAATTTGTGTGTGTTGGGATTAATCCGTTATCCAACAAACCAGGAAGCAAATAATTCCTGTAATCACTTGCTACTTCTTGTGGCCCAGAGGAGGCCATTCCTGTCAGGCAGTGAACAAAATATTCTTCTGTCTGTGGCAGCAAAATATTTTTAAAATAATGTATTACATTTTTTGTAATAACCTTTTTTAAATTAACAGTGATTAATTCTTAAAACATTACATTTAGCATCTAAAACACTATCTATTGTATCTGAGTAATGAAATTTGTTTTCAAAACTGGGATATTTACTTCATTCATTCATTAAAAATTAATTCAATTTCAGTAAAGTAGAAAATTAGTCACTGTATTAACAAAGAGAGCCAATGCATGAAATTACTCATTATTATTTATTTATTACACTAGCTGAGTCATTATTTAGAATTGCCAAGTAATATTTAAATCAGTATTTGGAGTCAGTCTGACTTACTGGTGAAACAAACAGGAGAATAAACACACTATTTGCCTGAAGGAAACTGAACCTCTTGCAGTGTCCTAGAAGCCAGTGGCTGCAGTAATGGTGCTGAGGGTTTGTGTGGCGACAGAGCGCAGTGAAAAAGTGGGCACAGACAGATCAGTGAGGAGGTAGAGCTGGTGTTGAGGAGTCTGAAGGCCATAACACTTGCACTCATCCGTCACCAGGTAACACTGCACAGGCTGGTGGGTGAACCTGCCACTAAATTCCTCATGGAGTGTCTCATGGGCGGCCCCTGAGGTATTTGTAGTGGGTGCCTCTTCTGTTGTGAAGTATCGAGTCGCAGCAAAAGTGTAGAAGTGCAGCAACATCTCCCAGCGCTGAGCCGGAGAAGCAAGAGGCGAAGACTCAGAAGAGCTTCGGGAGTGTGAGCAGGCCGTTACTGAACGGCGGTTTTCACGGTTGATGAGCAGCAGGGCTTGGACATCCCAGCGAAGATTCACTGTTGGAGGCAGAGGAGAACGTTCTGCTTGGTCCAGGCAACTACGGAGAGTCTCCACAACAGGGGTCCAGAAAGAGCCCACTAGCTCACTTTCCACACGATGCAAAGATGGGCTGGGGCCACAAAGGACACACACAAATACGCCAGGCAGCAGCTGGAAAGAGAGCAGTCTGTGGGCAACTGTGGGACTTCCCTGAGGCAGAAAGACCGGATAGTCACAAGAAGTGACCCCTGAGAGCAAATTCACAAGAGTGGACAGGAGAACAACCTCTTGAGGAGCGAGGCGCCACCACTTATCAGTTGCTACAGCTAAGCGTCCCCTAATAATCAAACAGCCGAATTCACTGTCTGATGCCTGGGTGAAGGCGTCCAGAGCCTGCTGCAGTATGCCAGGCTGAGAGGGCAGTAGGCAGTCGGCACAACGGGTCAAATGTCCCATGAAGCCCTGGTCCTCACCCTTACGCTCCAAAAGCCTGTCAATCAGCTGGTAGCATGAGCGCAGATCCCTCTTTAACCGCTCCACATTACGTATGTTAGCCAGCTCATCTTGGCCCAGCACCAGCACCATGCAATTCCAGGTGTTCTCCAGTAGGTGACGGAGATGTAGCTCACTGACTGCATTTTCCCCACTGCCACTCACAGCTATGAGCATGAGACTGTCCTGGAAGACCCTCCAGACCACCCGGCTGCCTTTCTCTGTCTCACAGCTGGACAGCAGAGCACCCTGCCCGGCCCCGAACATGTGCACCCCATTCAGAGACCCGATGACAGAGAAAGGGAGGTGCTTGGAAGAGCCCCGGGAAAACAGGGGGACCCCACTAGCTGCGGTGAGGCACAGCAGCTGGACCGTCTCAGCCTGAAGCATCCTGACAGTGCAAATAGAGAAGGGACAGGGCTCTGAACATAGGTCTCAGACCGAGAGGTGTCCTCAAGCCTGAAAGAAAAAATTAAAAGAGAAAATTTACTTTATTAAATAAAACAGACAAACAATGTTTCAAGCTGTTTTGATGCTAGCTACATGTTTTAAGCTTGATGTTAATACCGCGTCTCTTCAGCAACACGCTGTCGCCAATGGCTTCTAACTCTCCAACTAGTGCACTTCGTAAGAATTTAAATAGTTATTTCTAAACTCTAAAATTACTCACTTGTGATATAACGACGCGTACATATGTTCCGATGGACATTCCGAGCTGTAATCGAGTGTAAGCCCCTTATTATTAAGCTGTTTTGATGCTAAATATTTTATGTTAGTTGAGTTTAGCTGCCGCGTCACCATAGCAACACGCTGTCTCAAATGGCTCCCTGCTCCCTACCTAGTGGACTAAATAGTCACTTTTAAACCCCAGTAGAGGTAAAAATATCTACAACTGTGAGTAATAATTTATGATACAAGGAGGTGTGTATAATTTCCGATAGACAGTGCTGTAATCGAGGGCAAAACGTTTATTAAGACCTATATAGTGCACCACATAGTAAGAAAGCAGTTGTTTGAGATACAGCCTCCTAAGTCTTAAACTGGATTTAGTTTTTAAACACTTCTAACGGAATTAATTAAAGCTGGTTATCACACTGAAATAGTGCACAATTACCGGACACGTGCACTTTTTGTGTGCAGGATCCAGCTTTTTAAAATATAGCAGTGCACCGGCAATCGTTTAAGAAACACAACAGAACTGTTTTCCAACGTCTAAAACCACACGCACATTTATAGTGTTGCTGAATGGAGTTTAAACTCGGACCTCAATGTTACGTGCAGATGTGGACATATCTGATATATCTCAAAGATAACATTAACGTTTTTTCAAGAGCTAAACGATAAGTAAAATTATTTATTACCGTCCTTAAGTGAGCCCTAACGTTTTTCTCTCGTGCTCCATTGCGACTCCTGTTTCTGTTCCAATCCCTCCGCGATCCCTTAAAGCGAGCATTGATTGGACACAACTGCGTCTGTGACCATTCATCCAGCTTTACGATTGGTTGCTTGATTAACAGACTTTTATTATATTAAAAATATGAAATTTGTATTTTAAATTGTTTAAGATAAATCGAACTGTATTTGGGCACAGCTAAATTATGCTATCTGCTTCATAAAGGGCAATGCTACAAAATAATAACACATTTCCACCAATTGATTATAGATATAAAAGTCAGTATATGGCTTAAATCTTTGACTTAAAGTCAAGCTTTTCACACTTACACTGTACTACATCCTCTGTTCAGAAAATGCACTCAACCTTGAGTTCCACACTAAAGAAATCTCCTGTCTTCAACTCATAGATGTCAACTGGAATAATAATTTCTCTCTTATTCTCTACGGACTTCCCTTGCTTTTTTTCCCCCTTGTACTTTCCTTGTATTAGATAATGTTGTTTTATATTGTCCTTTTAAATGTGCTTTATAAATAAATACTTACTTACTTTTAAATAAACTCCTCCAGAATGTCATCCATCTCCTTTCTTCCTTCTTTTCTTTCTTATCGACTATCAGTTTCTCATAATAGTCATTGTGAACGTCAGTGTGTACACCCTGAATACACCCATTTTGTGTGACTGTCTTCTCCAGAGCTCTGATGTCTACTGACCAGAAATGGAGCGGAGCTAGACAATATATCAAGGATGCCCCATGACATGAGTTGAAATCACAGTTCTCCTAAATGTAAGTGACATTCCTGCCAAATTCCAAATTCCAGCCTGGTTACAGTAACCAAGGTCCTCCCTGCAAAGGAGGAAATGAAGGTAGAGCATTATAAGTGTGAGAGCGTGTGATGCCTTGTGCCCAGGGTGTGTTCCTGTCATCATACCAGTGACTGCATGTGGTCTCCTGGCCTGATATGACCCTGAACATATTAAAATGATTATGGAAAATGAAGGAATGAAAAAATAATTAATTCAAAATTCTGAATTATAATCTAAAACATTAACAATGGCTTGTGTAAAAGTCCTTGGTCATTTTTGTGCAACCTCTTGAGCATGTGACTCATGAAATTCATTGATTTGTGTCTTTACTATTACAATGTTTTCACATAAAATTAAACAAAACACATTTTCTCCATATGATTGTACCTAGTAGTAGGTCCATGCATGTTAATAATTAACCAATGATCACAAACTATTAAGAAAATCCAATTTTAAAAATACAGTAGAGTTTATGTATTTGGTGACTGCTCACAGATGTGGAAAAAGGCTAAGAATTGTATATCTGTCTGTATCTTGGTATTTTGAAGCAGCAATTGACTTACAGCACACCTCAGGCCTCAGACCCATTATAATAGATTGATGAACAAGAACTATGACAAAATAGTGCATTACAAAGTGATTGTTTATTGACATTCTTTAACAGTGATATGCTTTATACAGAGCTCGGCCTGAGAAAGAAGCTGTGAACCATTTTGTTTCTGAATACAAAACTGATATGGAGACGTAACACAGTGCAACATAACGCCATTAGAGCCGAACTGTGTGGAAAAACAAAGACGAGGCAGGAGCCCGAGCCTTTTCAACACCTCCCAAAAAACCTAGACTGTTTGGGGCAAGCATTTGAGGCAGTTAGTTCCAGGATTTCTGTCCATTTGAGCCACATTTTGTCTCCGAGAACTAGAAATGAAGGACTTTGAAAAAATTAAACAGAAGGCCTCCACAAATTATGCAAACTTGCATTGCTTTGTAGTTCAGACTAAAAGGTGCATAGCATGAGGCAGTTATACAACCAGATTCCAAGAAAAAGTAGTTAAGAATATGAAGTTTTCTTTAAAAAAATGGGAAAAAACTGGAAAAAAGAAATATCATCTACTACATACATTGCATTTCAAAATTGAGATATGTAAGTTACACATACTGTATCAATAATTATATACACATTCAATATACAGTACATCCAATTATATAACATCTAAATTAAAATATTAAATACAAATGCACTTTTATATCTAATGTCTCCTAGATCCAATGTTGACTGTAATAGGGATGAGAAGCATATATTTTCATATCAGATTTGCAATAATTTCCCAGTACTTTCCATATACTGCTTTTAAATATAATCCCAATATTTTATTTTATTTTCACAAAGATCAGAATTCTGAATATGTACAATTCAAAGGATAGCATGTTCATTAAACCTTTTTTTTTTTTTGTCAGAATCATGTCTTGCAGGTTACAAATGGAGTACTGTAATTAAATATGCAGCACACCATTGTGTATCACTGCTTGTGCTATGATTATTTTAGAATGAAATTAGGTGATATTTAATTATGAAAAAGGTGGAAATCCAATCACAGAACTTTAGACCATCACATACCCAAGCCAGAACCACTGAACCAAGCTGTAAGCTTTACCACTCACTATAAATAAAAATAAATTAAACATTTATAATCTCTAAACAATATACAAGACATTTAACCTCATTGATACCCAAAACGTAAAACCAAACAACCTAACAAAAAAGTAAAACCAAACCTGTTAATTATGCTAATAATGACTGCAAGCTAGCCTTCAATTAGCATGAACAGTGCTAATCAAAGATAGTTTACATTCATTCATTATTAGCATCATTAGCAATACACACTGACCCCTTCCCTTTATCGGCCTACCCTCCTGGTATATTACATAAAACACATTGTAGCCTAATCTGTTTCTTCTTTTTTAATAAAATAAAACAACGCTACTGCCTGGTAGTGATCTCTACAGACAGATTTAAAAATAAAAAAAAATCTGGTAATTTGAAATGCATTGTGCACTATGTGGTGTGTAAATGCCATGTTTCAGTGTTTAAACTGGACCATTACTTGCATCTTTACTCAGTTCACTATACAGTACTGTTCAAAATCAGAGACCACTCTTCCGTTATTTCAAAATGGCCATTAATTACAAATTATTAATTTTTCAATAGCAGGATACGTTTATAAAACATATATTCAGTTGCATTTACTATATCTTCCATACTATTTGGAAGACTTGCTTTTAGCAATAATAACAAACCTGCAGAGACTCCACATCTGCCAATCTCAGGCTTTGGTTAAATTTTCTGTGAACACCAGCAGCTTCATTTTGTTGACAATTTTTTTTCTATTAATTTTCTTTTTTTTTTTTTGTTGAACATTTTTTTGAGGCACATGTATATTTTTTTACTTATTCTTGCCTTTCTTTACGCAAGTCGTTAACTGATTTCCTAAAATAAATGTACGTACAGACTATTTTGATGGGAATGTAACTTGGTGAGAGCCTCTGTACTCACAGGGATAATGTTTTCTGTTAGATTATCAATACACAATGCAGGATAGTATGAAAAAAAAAACAATAAAAAATACACGTAAATATAAATCTATAATTTAAATCCTTTAACAAATCAAACAGTAATCCTTCTTCTGACTGCAGTCAAACTGGTTGAGAGCCTTTCTACCCGTGTTGTTTTTTCTGGTAACAGAATGTTTTTTTTCTTCTTCTTTTTAAACTATACCCGCATCAATTCACTGCTCACTCATTTCTAAATCACCACCACATTTCTTTAGTGTTAGCAGCTGGAGCTACTGTTGTAGTGGCCAATTTGAACAGCATATTTAAAATGACAGTCTTTAATTCTTTGCTTAATTTTTTCTTTTCTTTGTAACTGTTATAAAAGCAGGAGAACACTCAAGGCCGTGTTATTGTTAGCCTTACATACATTACATAATTAGCAATAACATACAGGCCCTCTAGTGTTATCTTGGGTAAATAAGGTTATTTAGCGTTGTTCAGAACAAATGAGAAGTTCCCAAGTCTCCACTACAATAAAAACATGTTGACGTGGCATTAATACACAGCACTGAGCTCCTAGCCCACTTCCACTGGGCTCCTGCAAAGAGAGGTGTTATGATCCTTGAGAGTGTCAAGTGCTGATTTCTTCATTCTTTGTATGTGTGTGTGTTTGTGTGTAGGGACATTGATTTCCTGCACATCTATAATTGTATGCAAAAACTTTGGAGAACCCTGGTGAAGTGATGTTACAGAGAGGGTGCACATCTGCACATTTCAGAGCATGGTTGTGTTTTATCTGACAGACTGAATTTAGCATCCTGTGTCCTGTGCTAAATGATGCAACATTTTATGTATATTTTAAAATTTCATTTTTATTTCAATATGTTTTAATGAATGAAAATGAAACTGAAAATGTTTGGGAGGAAAATGTCCCAAATGACTCCTTTAAAAGCTCTACATTTGTATTTTATCACAGATCTTCAATGTAGGATTGGTTTAGCATTTTATTAGATCAGTTTCATGTGAAATAAAGGTGTCAACTAACAACATGAATATTATTTTTATTGATTTTCTAGTAATTTAGTAAACAATTTTGAATGTTTTCTGTTTCCTCCAATGCTCATAAATGCTCATAGTTAATTTATTTTTAATTTTAACCAGGGGTATCCAACAGTTTGCATACAACATAAGCCACGACACTCAATCAGTGACGCAAAATATTGTTTGTGCAACAATTAATGGAAGAAGCTGTCTACATCCTTCCAGTGACATTACTTCCAGTGTCTATTACTGAGAAAGGAAACTGTCGCTGCAGCAGTGGTTGAAGTTGCAGTGGATGCTCCAGCCTTGTGGGAGTTGGGGTGCTGCAGCAGAGGTCAAGGCCCTGAGAGTTAAAGGAGGCTGAAGGCTTTCATATTGCATACACTGCTTGCATGGTGCACATCTTTTCCTCCACACACCACACGCCATGTGCACAGGTGAGTGATGCATGCAACAGTGTCCTTCCAGGACATATTAAAAGATTGGATAAAAAAAAAAGTACACTTTCCATGGATCGACTTCAGATCATATACACGACAGGGTGTACGCCAGGAGAGAGACAGAATGAGCGATGGAGAGATATGCAAGGTCCTCACTCAAGGCCAAAAGTGCTGGTTTCCTCCACTGCGATCAGAAGCTTCTCATACAACATCGTGTAGGACGGATAAGGAGGAAGGTCAAGGCGGTTAAAGCATGTGTGTGCCCTGGAAGAACACAAAGACACTAATGCAATTATTGCTCACTTTGGTGAAAAAAAAAACAGAAGCAGATTAGCAGAAGCAGACGTGCTAAAATCATGATTTCTATGAATACATGAACATATACATGAATCAACCAAAAATATGACCAGAAAACTGCAATTGAATGAAACTCAGTCAGGTAGTGTCTCAGGCAAAAGATGTGAAAGAGCGGTGTGAGCACAGTTTTCTCACCTGGGCAAAGAGGTGATCTTCCCCCACTTCTCGATGCAGAAGCGCCGCAGGCCGTTGCTCCCCCGCAGCGCTGTGAAGCCCTCATATGGCACACTAGACGTCCCGGTCACAAACTGCAGCAACCGTAACCTCTGCTCGTTATTAAAGCGCTCCACAGCCCCCCAGAACCACCGAATAACTATGTGTCCATCATGGTAACCTGAGAGGACAACAGATGATTAATAATATTTGTCTATCGATTAAACTGAAGATTAACTAAAAAAGATGTAAAAGAATAAATATAGACTTTTCAAAGATTCCAAAACTTCCACAAAACAAAAAAATTTAAGTCTTTAAAATTGCTTAAATAAAAAGAAAAAAGAAATAATTACAAAAATATTTATGCCTTCTGACTGACATTGTTTACATCAAAATCATCTGTTGTACCCATTGAATTTTTCATTCATTCATTCATTCAGAGACAGTCAGAACACACCAAATTCCTCACAGACTGTGACCCCATCAGAATTTCTCAATTTATGGAAAGACTCATCGAACTTTGTTCTGCGAAGTGTATAAGTGATCCCACCTCCTCTGTACTCTGTGTTCGTTCTCCAGTCATTCAGGTCAATCTCAGCTGTTCCAGCAATGACCAGCTCCAGCTCTCGGGCATCAAACACAGACACCAGCCTAGAGTCCACCACCTGATCACAAACACACAGATTAAACAATAATGTTCATAGCTTCTACTTTGTAGCTAGTGCCTCGTATATCAGGACAAATCGATGTATGTTTAGCCACCAAATATAAACCTGGCTGAGAGTTTGAGAGAGCCAGCTCATGTCTACAGCCTATTCAACAGGTCACCATTTATTTGTACTATTCTCCAACCTCTCCCCATCCCATCCCATAGTCTGTGTTGTTTGCTGTTTCTCTGAAGCTTTGTTCTAATTGGCTGCCCTATACTCGACATGTAAAATAAAGGAAGGATTAGACAGCTTACCTCATAAAAACCCCGGACGAGAGCTTGTGTCTGCTGGACCACACCCCTCTCCACCCTCCACTTCACCATCCGCTCAATGTACTCCTTCTTATTCTTCTCCGTCACCTGCACGTTGGTTCCTCCTGATTTCAGCTCTCTCTCTGTTACCTGACGACACACAATGCCAGTTTGTGAGCCAAGGATAAAGTCGTCATCACAGCATTTATTAACAATACAGCGTAGCATTTATCTCTGTTACAAAAATGATTTTATACAAATATATATAGATTTTTGACTAGTACCTGGCCAAAGACCTCCTCGTTGACTGTGAAGGTGAGATCCAAAACATCAGTGATATCATTATCCTTCATCCATTGTAAACTCTGGTGAAATTCCTCATCCAAATACTCCAGATCACTGAGGTCAGTTGCTCTGAACAGAACAAGAGCATGTTAAAGTTATTCTGCTTCACTGATTGTCATCAACAATATGATCTCCAATTACACACAGTTTACAAAATAATATCAGTTTATTCTTACAGTCTGAGGAGAGCCTTGTAAAAGGGCCGTGTGAAGAAGGCATCCAGCAGGTACTGATGAATCAATGCTAGGCCTAGTATACGGCCACTGAAACGGAACCTGAAAACACAAACATCCACAGTACAGTTGTACTCGTCTTGTCTTTCTATGGTTGACAATGACAATCACTGTAAATGATGAGAAGCATTGTTCTTATGATGCACCAAAAGCTGTTTGAATGACTCCCTCTTGTGGACAATTTTCATCCTACTAAATGTGAGTGGGTGAGTGAGTTATGAGCCAGCTTTTTATTAAGTTCTTTGACATATATGGATCACAAATAGGGATTCTGTACACAGAAAGTGCAGAGAGGAGGATCTCACCATTCCAGATGGTTCTCCACAAAGGCAGACATGGGGCTGATCTGGACTGTGTAGGTGTCGTTAGCAGAGTACTCAAACAGGCCATAGTACGGGTTAAAGAGCTCCTGAGAGAGCAAGAAGAAGAACTCTCGAGAAGGTCCACTGTAATCCAGGCTGGACGAGGAGGACAAGAGAATAATGAGAAATGTTAAGATTGGGATTACACAGTGTTGTTTGAATATAACTCCTATATGACTTCATTTTAGGTGTGAAAATAGGTTTTAAAGCATTTTTGTGTAATGTATAATTGTAATTCATAATTAAATTATTCAACTGTTGCCTAGTATTAAAACTGACAATTGCATTAGTTTTTAGTTCCATCAAGTAAAAAGTGCTGCAAAAAAACGTGCATTGATTTGTTCTGTTCTTATCGATAATATTGTATCCAAAATATGTGAGTTTAGGTTTAGATGAATTTTAAAAACGCTGATTTCAATGTAAGCATATTAATAATTTTAGGGCATGTTAATTTTTGGGCTAAAACACTGTCACTGTTGAACAGACTTTTCTTCAGTTTTTATGTATTTTCTTTGTAATTTATAAACAGTAGCTAATATTTCAATTTCATAACAAAAATGTTAAAAAGCTAAAACTATATCAGTTAACAACTGTAAAGCTGTACATTTTTTTAATTGTAATGCAATGCATAAAAGTGGTAGGACTTACCCTTCCTCCCCAACAAATGTGATGTACAATTTGTTCCTTTGGAGCTCTTTCCTTGAGTACGCCATGACCTGGTTAAATGTGCCTTCCAGCAGGTGATCTCTCCTTACTATCAACCTGCAGCACAGAGCTAACAGTTTAGCAATAGGCCGTTTCACAACAACATCAGTATATGTCTAATAACTTTCAAAGGTTATCATCCATCCATCCATCCATTATCTGTAACCGCTTATCCAATTCAGGGTCACGGTGGGTCCAGAGCCTACCTGGAATCATTGGGCACAAGGCAGGAATACACCCTGGAGGGGGCGCCAGTCCTTCACAGGGCAACACACACACTCACACATTTACTCACACACTCACACCTACGGACACTTTTGAGTCACCAATCCACCTACCAACGTGTGTTTTTGGACTGTGGGAGGAAACCGGAGCACCCGGAGGAAACCCACGCGGACACGGGGAGAACACACCAAACTCCTCACAGACAGTCAAAGGTTATCAGTCAGTTATAAATACCAGTTCACTTCCATGCTGACTCACTTGATTTTACCAGGGCCTTGCCCATAGCCCTTAGCTTCGAGTTTCCTGTAGAAGTTGCGAAGTTTGGCCTCAAAGTCTCTCCTGTAGGGGGCTGGAGCTCGAGCTCTCTGAGTTCCTAGGTGTCCAATCAAATAAAGCAACACATCAGAACAAGCTCCAGTGAAAACACTAACTTTCTGTCTATGATGAGGATCAATCAAAGAGCCAAATGATCAGTAAACTTTCCGACTGATCAGTTGCCGAATCGAGGTCCGAAACAGAACACGTCTGTCTGGACTGCTGTCTCATCCTTCTTTTGGATGACAAGGAGAAAAACATGTTGGAGTTGTTGCTGGAAGGAAATCCAATAACAACAACACAATGAATCTCATTGTTGAAAAGGGAGAGTTCTTGTGTTCCAACAGGTCAGAGGAGGTCAGTGGAAGAGTGGAGCTGGATCAGAGTGGACCAGAGCGGGTGGAGGAGGGCAGCCAGTGTGGGGTAGAGTGGAGAGAGAGAGAGAGAGAGAGAGAGAGAGACTCTAAAGGTTTAGTGGGGATCGAGAGACTGAGAGAGCATCTGACCTGGAGAACTGTCACCAGAGAGACAGCACACTGGAACCAGTGGAGCTCTCTCAGCGATGCCTTAGCACAGCACACAGCAGATTGTTCATCAGCTCAGAATGGGAATAGGGGTCAGTTACTTTAAACGTAATAATAAGAAAGCATTTCCATTTAGAGTTAACTGAGTTATAAGCACCTAACTATTTAATATTACTGAGATATTTTGAAGAACAGGAGGTCTGTGGTGTTAGAGACAGTAATCTGTACATTAGTGTTAAGCGTATTGTAGGACCCACCTGGGGAGTTCTGAGGGGAAGAGCCAGGGGAACAGCGAGGGGAGAAGCCAAAACCAGAGTGAAACGCAGAGAGAGGAACATAGGACATGATCTCCTCCTCGAACAAACTGCACAAAATATAACAGATATGATTCAATCAAGTATTTTTATAACCAATAACCAATGCATGCTCACGTGTGAGTACAGTACGGAAAATAAATGAGAGCATGAAGGCTACCACATATTTTGAGACATATGAAGCTGACCACTGATTCTTCTCTAACTGCTGCTAACACAACACCACTGGAGCTCAACACAATTGGAGAAAAACACTAACTACCCACCTCATATATTAGCCAACTCACTAATGTGTATATAACACATCATTAAACATTGATTACTAGGCATCAATAAACAAACAGAACTAGTTAGCACACACCAGAATATCTCTTACCTCAACAGCATGACCAGGTCAGCATCACAGGACAGCTTCTCCAGTCTGGGTGTGCCCTCTGTGCGAATGTGGTGAACCTTTTCCCTGAGAAGACATACACAAACATACACATATTCAGCACTTTTACACTGGTAATACATAATCGGGTAATCTCTGGGAACAGTGCAGTAAGGCCATGCCGAGTTAAAGAGGTCAGTACTTGAGGGAGTGGTTCCTGGCCAGGCTCGGCTGCCTCTCCTGAAGCACCTCAAAGATGTTAGGTTGCCGTAGAAACACCACAATCTTGTCATTGTACGCTGGTGTGGAGAGAAGCACACGTCATCATTAAACTCGACAAGTCTGATCAATAGATTTTTCTGATGTTTCTATTAAATATATTTGCAGGACCTATGAGGAGAGCAGCAGCCCCCCATAGTGGTCTTCATACCTAATGGCACTGGCTCCTGTTGGCTTTGGTTTCTGATGGCTGCTACTAAACTGTTACCAGGCCGTGCTAACAGAGACACTCCACGAGTGCGGGACACCTCAGACGCCTGCAGACCAACCAACAAAATCCATCGGTCACAGAACAGAAAATGGACAAGCGTTAAGTTCACTATTTTAGTTGATTTTACTTCAATGCTGCAATATGTAAAATACAAATTTCCAGTGGCTACAGACGTTTGCAGCACACCATCAAGGATAAAACCCCACACACTGTCTGTGTCAGACTGCTACTGACCTCTCCTGCGCTGTAGCTGCGCAGTCTCTGCAGGTGCTGCCGGTGCGTGAGGTGATTGGGCAGACGGCTGTTCTGCAGAGGGATTCGGGGGTCAATGAAGGTGGTGGCTCGACTGTTGTGATCCACAAAGAAGGACTGCAAAAACAGAAAGTGGCTTACAAATGAGAATGGAAAGAATGGAGGCCTCCCTGACTCCTCAGTTTCAGTTTAACCCCTGAATGCTTCTAATTTTGCCTTAAAGCAACACTAGGTAAAACCTTAAAAATTACAGTTTCAAAATCATTGTGATGCTTCACTGACCTGTAACAAGGAGAATAAAGCCTCTGTTGTTGCTACTCTGGGCTCAACACTGTAAAAACTGCACTGTGTAACTTTTGAAGAGTGTATTCATATAGATTGTAAAGATACAGACTAAAGCCCACTTGTTGCTGCACAGTTGATCAGTGGCCTTGACATGATCCAGTATTGGAAAAGAGTCACTGTAGGACCACCACTGATCAGGACTTATTTGGAAGATGGACCATTCTTCCCACAGCACTGACACTAACAGACACAACTGTAGGGTGTGTTATCTGTGGTCTGAGGACATCATGGGTGTGCAAGCTGTGACGAAACCGCTCTGTAACTAGAACGTCTCAGTAATATGCCTCTTAAGGACAGTTGTCCGTTACAATGCTGCTGACTTAAACAGCTGTCTACGTAGTCAGTGCCTACTTAGGTAGCTCACTATGTTTTGGAACCTCAGGCATTGCCTGAATCCTTAAATAGGATGACCACAGCCATGATTCTACCTTTCCCTGAGGGTCTGTTTTGATCTCCCAACCCCGGGGCAGCTCCATGTGTGCGTCTGCGAAGCGGTTGAGGAAGGTGACCAGGTCGCGGTTGTGCTGATAGCGCTCAAAGTTTCGCGCGTCCCTCCTGATCTTCAGGATCATGTGCTTTAGACACGAGCTGTTTGTGAACATGCGGTATGCACCCTTTCAGAGAGAGAGAGAGAGAGAGAGAGAAAGATAGAATTCATATAAATTACCTACCACTTATTCTAAGCTAACACAGGCAACTCGCATGTAAAATTACTAGGTGGAGAACTTAAGGAGAGCTTACATAGTTAGCATGGAGGACGGTAAAGAACTCCGGGTGTGTGATAAACTTGACGGCAGGACTCTGAAGCAGCTGAGTGATCTTCTGACAGTGTCCTGGGGAACAGGGGTTGTCTCGCCTCAATTCTGAGAGAAAAAAGAGATGTTTATTAAGGCAAAAATATGAACTGAAAACCAAGCAAGAACAGTTAGGAGCTTCGAAATAAGTCCATAATGCTAATAAATATTTTAAATCTTATGGAAGCATCTTATGGAATGGCCTTGTAACTCATTCACTCATGTTAAGTAGGCTGAACATATTCCAGAAGGGGGTTACCATTAGCAGGTAAATCATTTCTGATGCTCAGTGATACTGAGCTGGCACCATCGTGCTAATAATGTTGATACATAGAACAGTTCAAATGGTGAAGCACTGACCGCTCGCCTGAGGTGGAGAGTCCGTCTCTGTGTTGGCTGTTCTCTCTGCTCTGGGGCTGCCCCCACCCTCCTCCTCTCTCCTCTCTGGAGCTTCTCTCGTTCTCTGGATGGTCTGATACCTGAAATAGAGTTTATACAGGAACAACAGTCAGTTTCTGCTGCTATTTTTAATGTGAAAATGTATTTTATCTCCTCATGAGCTGAGAGCTGGTACAGAACAAATCACAAGGTCAGTTAAAATACCCTGTATGCATAAATAAGACCCTGCACATCAAGTAGTGTGTATAATGTATTAATGAGCCATGTTTTATTAAAGCAGTAAGCCACTAGAGCTTATGTGTTACACTGTTTTAATAACCTTGGGTTATTAAAGTCACAGTATGACTCTAGAACAGTGGCTCTCAAACTGTGTTATGCTTGTGGTACGGCAAATGACTTTGACAAATGTTCTACTTAATTAAGGAATTTATTCATAACTGAAAAAACTTTCATAATTATGCCCCAATGTAATTCATCTGTGTTAAAAAAATAAAACCTGCTACACATACCATCCACTATTTTTTCCCAGAAAGGAACAGCAATCCCCCATTTTTTTGAGAAATCCATGTGAAATAAGCCCAGTTTCAGTTGCTTACTGGACGTAAGCAAAGACTAAAGACAGAAGTTAGCAATTTGAACTTTATTACAAAAAGGGCAAAGTGGGAACGAGAAAAAAAATCCGAGACCAAGCCTGAGGAATATTCTAGAGCCCAGAAGAACTGACTCCAGAGGCAAAACGTGAAAGAAGCAAAGCGAGAACTCTGTACATGTGAAGACAAAATAGAAGAAAATGCTCAGCTAATGAAAATGTGGCTGTTCTTTGCATCATTAGAGTCCTATAACACAGTTTAACACAGTCCTGCGCCTCCTTCACCTACTCAAACAAGCACAGAGCCACTGTGACCTGCTCCAAGCGCCATGCTGTTTTCACCAATAGGTTATTAAAGCACATAATTGATATTAAATTGAGCTCTTCTTGTTTTTTGTTGGAATCATTGGGCACAAGGCGGGAATACACCCTGGAGGGGGCGCCAGTCCTTCACAGGGCAACACAGACACACACACATTCACTCACACCTAGGGACACTTTTGAGTCGCCAATCCACCTACCTGGTGGACTGAGGGAGGAAACCGGAGCACCTGGAGGAAACCCACGTGGACACGGGGAGAACACACCAACTCCTTACAGACTGTCACCAGGAGTGGGAATTGAACCCACAACCTCCAGGTCCCTGGAGCTGTGTGACTGCGACACTAACCTGCTGCGCCACCCTTATTTACTCAATCATTTTTAATAATTACTTTAGACTGAAGAAAAAAAAAATTCAAACAAGGTTTCGCCTTATGCCCCGGAACAGAGGAAGAAACAGGGGCACAAATGATCACCCAATGATTCTGTGGTAAGACTCATAGTGTGATAATGGGTGGTACTTGGTCTTAAAAGTTTGAGAACCACTGTTCTAGAATATCAAATAAAACAAGGCATACATAATCGCCCGTAAGATGGTTCAGTGAGATTAGGTTGAATACTATGTGAACTAGTGCTGTAATGTATCTAAACAATATATCATTTTCTGCTTTGTTTGGACCAAGGGAACTAACTGATCTACAAATATATACACCCTTCAAAACTCTATCTGTCTGTGTTTCATATTGTATGAGAGAACAGCGGAAGCATCTGAAATATTAACTCTCTCTGTAAATTGTTAAACTAAGTAATCTTGACAGCTCTAGACTTCCTAGTGTTATTACAAACGCTTATGCTACAGATTTCCTTCAGTTCAACCTTTCACTTTAGGTGGATCATACGCATTCACCGAAGACCCCATAGTAAACAGTAAAAAAATAACAGATAGGACAAATCTAGTTGAAAATAAGATTTTAAAAAACCACTTGAAAATCATCCTACATGCACTCATCTAAACAAAGGGAGCTTCCAATCCTCCAAATCCAAATCCATCCCACCAAGAGGTTCAATTCAAACTCCCTCGCGTCTTCCAGCTCAGATCCTGTTAGGAGCTTTAGGCTGTTGTATAAGCCCTCACTGCTGCTTCTTCTGCTTCAACCTCCGCCACAAAAACAGTACATTGCTCAATATAAACACTGTACGACACTGCCCTCACACAGAACTGAACCGGGGACTGAATAGAGGCTTAGACTTCAGGCCGAAGCTTTTTATTGATGCATCAATCCAGATATCATCGTCGTAATCATCATCACAAGCAAATGTCCAGTTTGTTAGGATCTCTTACTCTCAGATGTCATCACTGGCCTTCAGACCAAAGTATACTAACAAATCAGTCAGTACTCAAGCGTTCATAATCTCCATTAAACAGAGGTCTTTGGAGCACTGTGATCTCCAGAGCTGTTGTGCTCCGTCTAATACTTTTGTGGAAGATACAGACACACTCTCAGCAGAGCGGAAGTACTTGTTATGTCACATATACCCACTAGGTGGTGCAAACGAGCCTTTTTCGCAAATACCTGCCAACCACACACAGGAAGGATGAATAATGTAGAGGTGAAGGGAAGCAGCATATGAGTCCAGAGGCTGAATCACAGGGCAGCCGAGGCTACAGGCAACAGCTCTGCTTTCAGTTCCTCTTCGCAGTGTTAATGCAAGCTGCTATTACAAACCGACCCGTTGTCCAGCACAGTCTGCCCACCTTAAAGAGTTCTGACGCAAGTACAGGCACGGATTCTTCCTCAAAACTGAATGAATCAGTAGGTGGAACTGGACCAGGAGAGTGAGAGTGTGGGCCATAAAGCCATAAGTCTGCTAAACATTGCTTCAGTATGCTCTTTTAACCTTTTCCAGATAGTTTTAGCCATTTCAACATATGAGTTTGCACGGTATGTTTCCTGCCGTCCCATCCTCCCACACATGGCCTCAGTCAGTCAAGTTACTGGGGCTTTAAAGATCTCAATAAAGGGGTATATTCTACAACTGTCCCAGAAATGAGTAATTAAACATATGTGACCTGCTTTGGTCAAAATTTCCTGTCACAGCCCCTGTTTCTTTAAATAATGATAATGAGCCACTTGTTGTTAACCCTGACCTAAGTGCACAGCAGCAAGGAGCAGAACCTCTGCGTTTTAGCTGTTTTTGCTCAGTTCTCTTTCTTCTTCCTTCTTGTTTTCCCCAGTTTTTGCTCAGTGCTCTTATTTCTCTGCTTGTCATGTCTGTTTTGCTCTATTTATTCTCATCTTTAACTTGTACATGTGTAAACAAGTGTCATTTTTCATAATATACCCCCTTTACTATCTCTGTAACTTCACCCGGACAAGACTGAATATTGATGGAGAGGTGGTAGAGATCCGATTTGTCTAATACTATTTCACATTACGAACTTTGGAAGGATCATCATCGAGTCTCCTGTGCCACCAACATGCAATAACTTTTATTCTACCAGGGCCCAAGTCACCTCCTGTTGAGCTGCTCCATCTGCTGGATAGAGCTGGACCTGCGCAGGCCATCGGGCGTGGCCGCTGTGGTGGGCCTCTGCCAGGTCGTAGTGCGGTTAATGTGGTCAACATAGAACACACGGCCATGACTGTCTATACGCGCCTCCCAATCTGTAGAGAGAGAGGGAGAGAGAGAGAGAGAGAGAGAGAGAGACAGGGTACAGAGATAAGCAGGCGCTGTGACGAGGTGATACTGACCTAATATTCACAGCTCAGCCACAGATACACGAGTGAGTTTGAGACTGTGAGAGAAATATCTGACAACATCAGAATCTTTAAAAAAATTGGAGCTGATACACCTAATTCAAATGATAATATTTAATAAATGAGGTGCATATTCTGGATAAAATTATACTTTTGGACTCTTTTAAGGACTCTTTCACATCAACTCAAAATGGCCTTTATGGAGAATAAACATGCTAAGAGCATGATGTAAAGTTTTTCACGTCTAATTATACAACTCTTATTGGACTCGCTTTCTCGTTTTTTATCAGGCTGAAAATATGCAGTAAAATATTTAAATATCCAATATCACTAGAGTGAGGCTCTGGGGAAACGCGGCTGTGTCCTTGGGAAATATACACGGAATACGCAACAAATCCTGACGTATTCCAAAATAATGAAATCCTGACTCACATCCTGCTGAAAACTGGAAGTGAACACAGTACTGAATCATGTCTTAAAGAATTGCAATCGATTGGTTGTGAAGTCACAGATTTACAGCCCTATCCTCTGCGGGGAACAGATGGGCAGTGTCCTGCAGGGGGCACTCACTGGGCGGCAGGGGCTCATCGATGGTGGGGTAGTGGTGGGGGTCTGGCCTCAAAGCAGGAAGCTGACTCACTGGGGGATGGTTACACGGAAGTGGACACTCTCCTATAAACACATACCACACACACACGCACACACACACACACACGCACATAAGCAACACAAAAACCAGGGCTGAACTATTCCATCTCAAAATTACATTTTGATAATCATAATAGAAATATATCATTGACACTAGGGAGTGGAAATCTGACGAATACTTACAGTTACTGAAATAAACTATGTCACATATATTTTATAACTCTAAGACTTTAAATTGCATTTGACATTTCTGATTCAAGGACAGTGTGTTATGTTGTAAACAACCCAAATTTATATCAATATATATATATATATATATATATATATATATATATATATATATATATATATATATATATATATATATATATATATATACAGGAGGTCCTAGGGTTATGTCAGTCCCGAGTTACGATGTTATGTGGTTACGACACATCTCCCATTTTCTGTATAAAGCCTTGTTTCGACTTAAGTGCTTTAAGTGGTTTTGTGTCGTAAACATCGTAACGCGAACTTCGTGTTTGGTGTGCGTGGCGGAAGAATACACGGTTACGCGGACCTCAGGACCGAGGAGGATAGGTGTTGGGATAGGATAGGTGCTTACAGTTTGTTATTTACGTACAGTATGTACGTATGTTCCGACTTACACCGAAAATCGGTTTACGACGCGACGTAGGAACATCGTAAGTCGAGGACCCCCTGTGTGTGTGTGTGTGTGTGTGTTTGTGTATTTTTCAGTCCCTTTTATCAAATAACACCTCTAAGGCCAAAAACAATAATCAGACCACAACTAGACGTATTTGGAAGCATGTCTGGAGAAACAACCTCACAGAACTGTTCAGCTCATCTATTCAAATCCAGCACTGCTCCTGCTGGGATTCTTCCAAAATTATACTGATCTTTATAGAGATTGGATGAGACCAAGCATTAAATAAATACTTGGATGCTTGAAAATCAAGCATTTTTTTTTCCATGAGCATTTAACAGTGAATGGACAGATTGTAATATAATTCATTTATTCATTGATTGCTTGCCTGTAACCATTTATCCAGTTCAGGGTCATGGTGTTTCTGAAGCCTATCCAGGATCACTGGGTACAAGGCGGGAACACACCCTAGAGGGGGGCGCCAGTCCTTCACAAGGCGACACACATTTACACATTCACTCACACACTCACACCTATTGAGTCGCCAATCCACCCTCCAAAGTGTGTTTTTGAATCGTGAAAGGAAAAACCAGAGCATCTGGAGGAAACCCATGCAGACACAGGGACAACACAACTCCTCACAGACAGTCTCCCAGAACAGGACTTAAACCCATAACCCCATTACCCTGGAGTTGTGTGACTGTGCCACTCCTTAAAGGTGAGATGTTATTAAAAAACGAACTTGTTAAGCGCAGAGAAGAAAGAGAAAATGGCTAAAAACCAGAGTTTCTGCTCCTCGCTCTTCACTGCTGTATGTTTGTGTCGGGGTGAACAGCTGCTCATACTCACTCCTGCTCGTTCCAGCAACTGGAGACTCTCCATTGCCCATGACAGCGTGTGGACTCTGAACGTGGGCAGTAGGTGCCTCCTCCCACTTAGCATCACCATCCCCTGGTTCTCTCCTCTCTGCCCCCTGCCCTAGCTCCCCCACCAATCCCAGGATGCCGTTCACAGCTTCTGTCTCGTCCTCTTCCTCTTGCGAGGAGAACACAGTGCTTTCAGAGCGCCGGGCGCTGTCCAGTGAGGCAGCCCGCATGGGTCCAATGCCCCTCTGGACCATGTGACTGCAACAGGGCACTGGACTGAGCTCACCCTCGCTCTCGGCTGGCGATTGCTGACTTCCAGCCTGGCCTTCCGCCCCTGGGGGCTGGCCCTCTCCGTCCAACATCTGGATGAGGTCAGAAAGCCGCTGGTGGGAGCGGCTGCGGGGCAACGTCCGGCGAGGGTGGGACAATCCATCGGGCGTCATGGCATGGGGCTCTAAAATTACAGCCCCTTCCTCATCTTCATCCTCATCCTCCTCTTCCTCAACTTGTGGCTGGTCAGGTTCAGGAGCCATAGCCTCCTCAGCTTGCTGATTGGATGGTAGACTGTGCAGCAGGTGGTGGATGCGGATGTAGTGGGACCGTGGTGTCTCCGGCTCTCCGCAAGCTGAGGCTATGACTGTCTCCAGCTCTGAAACAGGCAGGGAGCAGGGACGATTCTTCCTTCGTGGTGTCGTTCGGACCCGGAGCGGGCAGCCGTCGTCAAGCTCTGCCTCCTCCTCCGCCCCCTCTGCCTGAATTCTGCCTTCAGACGAGGCAGGCTGCAGTTCAGATACTTCATTTTCACCTTCCATGTCCTCCACTGCAGCAGGGGGCGCCAGAGTGCTTTCAGCCCCCTCAACTGAAGCACTAGCAGCTTCTTCATCATTCTCACCCTGAGTTGCTTCCTCTGTTTCTGCAGGGATCTCTCCTAACTCCATCTCCGTCTCTGTGGAAAGAAATAGTTTGCTGAGACAAAGCTTGATAATAATGTAGCAAATACATTGTATCGTATTACACCAGAAACATTAAAAAAAGTTAGTCCTGAAAGAATAGTCCTGCTTTTTAAGGGCTGGAATGAGGACTGTCCGGAATTTGATGGGGCCCTGTACAGCTAGATAGCAATACACACAACCAGCAAGGCCTGAGATGCTCACTAAGCTGTACATAAAGAGTATCTTGTTGCCATCATTTGCAAAAATTTCTTGGACTAAAAGTTTAGGAAATAGTTTCTTCACCTCCTGTTTCCTGTTGAGCCTCCAGTTCACTCCCCTGCTGCTCATTGCTCTCCTCAGCTACAGGCTCCATCCCCTGGACCACCTCTCCGTCCTCTCCCTGGATCCCTGTCCTGCTGTCCCCCACCACTGATGGCTCAGGACCAGGCTCCACATCCATGAGCATAGCTGCAGCATCCACGTCTCCATCCAGGGGCAGGTCAGGGGCTCCCTGGTCCAGGCTCATGGTGTCCTCTGCCTGGACTGCAACAGGTCTTTCCTCTGTCTCCAGAGCTTCTCGCTCCGGCTCCTCTGGAACCACTGAGCACTCTGCCTCTGTGCTTTGGGACATGTCCTCATCATCTGCAGGGCCGGGAGAAAAGTGACCGTTAACTACACTCACTTTATAGGATTTGAAAGCATTCAGCCGACAAAACAGATGTGTTGGATTCGAGCTGCATCACTCCAGAGAACTGCTCCCAGGGGAGTCTTTATACCTCTCCAGACCATGTCTGACATTGAGCTGGGTGACTTTATGTTCATGTGTGTAATTTAAATCCTGTTCTACAGAAATTATTCACAGTGTGTGCACAGTTGGAATGTCTGTGTCAACAATTGGTGCACCAGTTGTAAATAATGTTATTTGAAGGAACAATGAGTGCATTTGCAGCATGTGTAACACTGCAGGTCATGTGAGTACACAAGTATTTTCACAAACCTGGGTGGATGGATGAAGTGATCTCGAATCGAAACTGCAACTGACCGCTGACATGCTCTGTGGGAAGCCTTCGACCCAAGGTGTAGCTGACCACTCTGTCACTGTGAAGAGCACATACACAAAGAGAGAGAGTGAAAGAGAAAGAAAAGCAAGAATGCATAAGTAACAAGTAATCATTCTGACATTCAGTTTTGTGATTATATACGAAGATTATATACGACGATTTGTCATTTACATGGTATATATATGATATGCATGATATGATATGATATGACGGCACGTTGGCGCAACAGGTAGTGTCTCTGCCACACTGCTCCAGGGTCCTGGTGTTGTGGGTTCTCCCCGTGTCCATGTGGGTTTCCTCCGGGTGCGAGGAAAAGAGTGTGAGTGAATGGGTGAGTGTGTGTCGCCCTGCGAAGGGCTGGTGCTCCCTCCAGGGTGTGTTTCCGTCTTACGCCCTGTGATTCCCACCGCGACCCTGAACTGGATAAGCGGTTGCAGACAACGAATGAATGAATGATATGATGTAATGTGATATGATGAATCATGCTTAATAGACCAGGAACATGAATAACAAAGGTGAAAAATGTCTCCATTTTGATCTCAGATTTACTTTAAGACCACAAAACATGTGTGATGTGTTTGATGAACATACCCAATCGCGTGCTTTTCCAATAATCTCTGCACAGGCATGGACAGTTTACCCAGAAAGCGCTTTATGATGGGCCGGCTCTTGGCAAATTTATCTTTCACCTCAATCTCCAACACATCCGTAGGCAGAGAGACAAAATTAAACCGCTGCAGAGAGAGAGAGATCGAGGTAAATATAAAGAGTGAGAAACAGAGAAAGTGTGTTGTGGGCTTGAAGTTTTAGACCTAGAGTAAGCTTCTATTGCTTGTTAGCTGCATTAGACTTGCAGCTCCAGTGTAAACCTAAAGAAGCATATTCAGACCCCAAACATGTCTTGGCTGATTGAATATATTCAGTTTAGTGGAACATTTCTGGGACAAAAGAAGATTTCAAAAGTGTTTACTGCCACATTGCAGGAATGTTTAAGTGATAATATTTGCTGCTCCAGGGAATCCTGACGCCATAATGAACAGTGGGGGGTATAGCTCAGTATCAATATCTCAACATCTCTGACCCTTGAATGAATATTTAAGGCTTTCCAGAGTGATTCGCAGTAGTGCAGGAGGACCATGTTATAGCAGGCGTTAACCCTACTGCTCTCATTTTAGCCCTGCAGCTATAAACTGATTCTAGTAAAATCAATTTAGTGCTTCGATTTGAGATAAGCTCCGCCCCCTCGGCTGCTCTCTCCGTGGTGCTGAAGGTTCTGCAGCATCTCAACTCTGAACACGAGTTGAAATAACCTCACGCCCTTCATGTGTTCAGCGTGGCTCTGAATACAGAGAGAGAGAGGCTTCAGCAGCGTCACTGCACTTGACTCTTTTACACTACATGATACACAAACACACACACACAAACACGCTGGCATCTGGCCATGTCACCCCGGGAACAACAGCGCTCAGAGAGATTTGACAACATGGAATAGGGAGGAGAGAGAGAGAGAGAGAGAGGGAGGGGAAGAGAAGGAGGGATGGACAGAGGAGAGAGGCAGGGAGAGAAAAGAGAGGGAGAAAATATTGATAGAGATGAAAGATGAGAGTGAATGAGAAATTATAAGGAGAAATAAACAGAGAGAAAGGACTAAGATGAAAAATAGAACAAGTGAGGTTACAGAGAGAAAGAGAGGGGTGGGGGTGGGGTAAAAGTAGGGAGAGAGATAATTACATTATTGAAAAGTGAAACACTGAGAATAGAACATGAAGCCCATGTATGACTCTTCCACTCTGCAAGTGTGTCTGAATGTGTGTAATTTCTAGGTGCAGTGGACTGGAAAGTCATTAATAGGATTATATATGCATGCTTCTAGCGTTTAGGGATTTAATGACATGCCACAATTTAAAACTCAGTGATAACCACACTGTTTAAATATTAAACAATTCCAATAACCAATCTACAATTAGATTTAATATGGTTGTCTCACATTTATTGCAGTGGTAGCTGCATGTAGCTGGGTATAGCATAGAAATGTGAACTGTTTCATAATCACAGATGAGTGTAATACAGATGAGTTTTGATGACTACTGGGGCTTCAGAATCATGTATCTGTTAAATCTGTATCCCTATACGACACACTAACACTGACATACTGCTTATTTTTGTGGAAAATAATATATTTTAAAAGCAATATCATGACATAATGATGCTTCCACCACCATACTTCACTGTACAAATTCACATACAGGTTTATTATGGAAAATGAATATAAAATGTACATTTATGGGCAATTTATGTCATTTACATCATGTATAGGTTGTATTCCAACATTATACCTCATGGCTGCATACAATAAAATCCTGACATAGATGTTCCATTATAAAGGCTGTTGCTGCAGCAAAGAAAAACAAACTCCAATTCTCCAAAACAATAAATACTTGACCTCAAAAGAAGCGCAGGATGAGAAAGTGTTCACAAACTTTTGGCCATATAGTGCTATGCCCAAGGTTCCTGAGTCACCTAACTACATCTGAAGGGCACTACACCACCTAGCATGCCTCTGCCTCCCATTTTTCTGTCTTCCCATGGGTCTCTTTATGGGTAAAGTCTGCCATAAACACTGCTGCTGCCTCACCCTTTCACTTACAGCCTATAGGGCTACGTTCCCATAGCAACCCTTCCTCTGTCTCCTCCTTTGTGGAGAGGGTCACATGACTCCTGACCAAGCATTTACAGATAACAGAAGACAGCAGCTTCAATTACATCATCGATCGCTTTCATTAGCCATAGACACTAACAGATATCACTGTAAAATGCACCATTTTAACCGTAGTTGATTCTAATAGCATTCAATAATGTATATGTTTATTATTTGAGGTAAACAAAACTCTCTGTCTTTTCAGATTTAACCTCAACACCAACTGTACTTTTTTAAAGAACAGTTCCTTCATTCACATTTGCATATTCAATGTATCTATAAAATGATTCAGAATCATATTACAATGAGGGATCAGTTCAAATTAATGTACTGAATATTTTTCTGAAGAATCGTGACTTGATATTTAGGTCAATGATTTAAGCACTCACTTGACAATAACCCACATTAAAAATATTAATTATTTTTATAAAATATGTAGAAATAAAAAGAGATATTGTGTTAATCCCCTTGGGGGGAAACTGAGAATCCACATTTGACCCATCCATGGCAGGAAACACACCATGTAAACACACACACACACACAAGCTAGTGAGCAATAACCTGAACATACTAATAAACCCTGAGCAGTGGGCAGCCAATTCAACCACAGCACCCAGGAACAGTTGGGGGTTAGGTGTCTTGCTCTAGGGCACTTCACTCATGAATGTTAAGGCAGGAAACCTGTTTCCATTTTTCCTACCAGTCCATTGGATTGAACCAGCAGCATTATGGCCATATAGAACATGAAGTTCTATATCTGAAACCTGGGACTGAACCAAGGATCTTTTAGATCTTCAGTCTAATGCTTTCACATAAAGCTATTTCAACCAGAAAATAGCCTTTTGAAATATAGTTTTTATAAAAAAAAAACACACAACACAAATTTAGTGCTAAAACAGATTAGCTTTACAGCTAACAGTGAGTGACAGTAGCGTAGCAATGCTGAGTTTTCATTTAGCTCATTTAGCTTAGCTAACGTTAAAGGTGAACTAATCTGAACCTTAGCTGTTAATCCCAAGAAAACTATTGTGCTTTTCTGAGCAATAGAGCTTATTTCTGAGACGCATTATTTAATCTATGACTAAATTTAGGTGGCTCCGGTTTCCTCCCACAGTCCAAAAACACACGTTGGTAGGTGGACTGGTGACTCTAAAGTGTCCGTAGGTGTGAGTGTGTGAGTGAATGTGTGTGTGTGTTGCCCAGTGAAGGACTGGCGCCCCCTCCAGGGTGTATTCCTGCCTTGCACCCAATGATTCCAGGTAGGCTCTGGACCCACTGCGACCCTGAACTGGATAAGCGGTTACAGATAATGAATGAATGAATGAATAAATTTAGGTGTTTTACTACCTTGAGTGTATATCCTGAATGTGGTGCTGTGGCAAGTAATTTTATCACAGCAATGCTTTCTAAGGCACTGCCTTATGGGCAGAAAGGCACAGGGGCAGCTGTGTTCAGTTTTGGACCCAGCCAGAGCAGCAGATGGAGAGTAGAAGGCATGAAAATGGTCGAGCTGGGGATGAGGTCACTCTCCAAGTCAAATGCCAGTAAGCCATTTTATTCTTCTCCCCACAGAAATTTGGAAGGAAATTACCCCCACTCACACCCTCTCAGCTTTCACTGTTGCTTCTTATCTCTTTCTCTCTTTCAATCTTTTCCTTTCTCCGTGTGTCTCTCCACATCTTGACCTACTTTCCACCCCCCACACCCCACCCACAGGGTGATTCTGTCGCTCACGTGATGACTCTCTCATCTAATACTATCAGCTAGGCTGAGTGAAGGCCTCCCGTCATCTCTCCTGTTGGAAAAACCACACTTCCAATATCAGTGTGCCTTCACAAATGCCCTTTGACAAATGAGGGCATTCCCACAGTGCTGTAAATCTCTCAGCACTGGACACTCAAGTTTCTTTCAGAAACTGGAGGAACAATGTATACAAAAGTGTAAACCAATAAAAAAGGAATATATTAAACTTTATGTAAATATGCAATTTTAAAAATGTATTTATTTATTTATTTATTGGGTGTGGGGTGGGGGGTGTCAAAACGTTTGTTAAAAATGATATTGACCTTTAGCTTCAAGAATTCGAAAGTAGTAGACCAAAAAAACCCCAAATATTTAATAACAGAACACTGGCCCTGGACAACAGTGCGGAGTAAGGTTTTATGGACTGAGGCATGCTCGAAAATGAAAATAGTCCCTGATTTCATTTTGGTTAAACAAGGATTGCGTAGCCTTGCAACAGCTAAAAATCAATGCTGTTCATTCACCACTTTCAAATCACACCTCAACATAGAAACAGTAAAGGTCCTCTAAGAGGATAAAACGTCACAATTTGATTCTGATTCCTTATGAAATGATTCACTCCATGAATTCACTCTACAATTCACATATACATGATCAGGTTCATGATCAGATTTTAATCATGTATATATTTGCAAATAAATTATAATAATAATTAAAACATTCTGCATCACAATAATTTGGAAACAATTTGAAGTACATTTCAAAAGATATTTGTTCAAATACATGGACGTTACTAGAGAAACCAACTGTTTAAACTGTGGCTGAGAATTGCACTCAGACTTAAAATGAGTGCAGACTTTGAGTTAGAACATGGTGATAAATCATATTTTCTATTATGATTTTGGCTTCCAACCAGTAGCTCCATGCCGAGTGCATGTGTTGATTTTAAAATTCCAAAATTGATGCAGGTGGATTGCCACCTTGATTTAACCGCATTGTGAAGCATCATTGCATTTTTACCCCCCACGTGCGCCTGTCGGATGTGTGTGTGAGATATACGAGGTGGGGTGTGACGGTCTCAGTGGGGGGTGGGGAATCATTCTGGTGTCTTCATAGATATTTTCTAGGTTAGTAGAACACAGTTGTTTAATGTTTTTGAGGTTAGCAGGACATTGCCTAGTCGTTTTCTGGTTGTATCTGCATCCAATTCATTTTTACCCATTTATATACATTTCCGTACTGATTACAATACTGACAGCACATGCTTCATTAAAGAGAGCATGTAAACTGTATGGATTTCTATAAACACTTAAACTGCAAGGTCCCTCATAACTAAACACATACACATTCCTAAAATAACAGAATTATATAGTTAATAAATAACACATCTTAAAGTGACTAGCTCACTAATGCATCTGCTGTTTAAGGGGGTTAAATTATACAATACAAAATATGTTAGATAAATAAGAACACATTTAAGTTCCTATTGCAGATCATGAGCTGCACAGTGTTTTGCATTTATATGAATATTTTGATGGGGGGAATCATATTTTCATACAGGGTCTTTGAAGTAGACCCAAATTCTTACCCGCAGGGGCAACAGCGCTTTATAGATCAAAACATAAGGAATGTGCTGTTGTTGAATAATGCACAAACTCAGGAGTATGACGTGAACAAAGAGAGATTGGGGGCTGCGGGTTAATAAACACACACAGCAAATATGAAAAAATAAATAAATCAAACAAACCCTGAGATATGCTACGGTTTATGCCCTGTATTGTATATTGGTTATTTATATGCATTGCTTCATCTCAGTGTTTTTGGCTGGTGAGAAGGTCTAGGTTGGAGGTCTCAAGCTTCTGGCCTACTAAAGAGCTCACATGCTTAGGTATATTGAATTTATTCCTAAGTCTGGCCATTAAATCAGTTTTTCATTTTTTCAGCAGCTACATGTTTACACCTGACAGACAGCTCATCTGACAGTTTACACCTCATCCGAAGCAGAAGCTGGTTCCCCAACATGAGGTGAATAAAGCTAGGCTGATGCTTATAGAGTAGAGCACTACTATACTGTCCTATACCGTCTTAACCCTGTCTCTGCTGGTTTGGCTCCTTTGTTTAGCTTGCCATGTTCCATGAACTACGTTTTTGTTTCTCTTCTCCACCATTGCTACACACCTGGGAGTGGTGGGTTGCCATGGTCACTAAACATTCTCAGGTGCTCCTTGTTGTTCTTTATATACTCCCCTGATCTTGGCTTGGCATTGTGTAGCACATGAGGTTTGGTAACGTGTGTGAACTAGTCCCAGGGTGTGAGAATTTTACTGTCCTTGTTTTCTAATCTAGTCTTGTATCTTGTTTCTTAGTCTTGTCTTTCAACATTCGTTTCAACATGCACATTAATATTCCAAGCCACTCGCACATATATCCTGCTTCCAAGCATTCTTTGTTACAACTTCATTAAAGAGAAACCACTGAACTGAAACTAATGAAACCTTGACTCTACATTCAAACCTGAAGTCACTAATAGTGGCTCACCCCAAGGATAACATTCATTCATTCATTATCTGTAACTGCTTTTCCAATTCAGGGTCGCAACCAAGTATTATAGTCTTTTTCCATTCAAAGATATAGGAGGTGTATGGCATAGCAGATGGGACAGACTTTTCTAATGAGGATTTAGTGATAGTGATTGCCTTACCTCCCTCTGCCACACAGGGTTGATGGTGTTGCAGACAATGCCGGACCGTTTCTCCTGCCCGTGGTGGGGCAATGCAGGGAAGATGCTGTGTTTACCAGGGTGGATGGCAATTTTCAGATAGGGGTCAGGGTTAAAGAACATGCCCTTCTTTAGTCCAGTAGCCTGGAAATCTGACCACACACACAGTGCAGGAGATGAAGTTTAGCAAAGAGCTTAACGCAGAAGTCAGACAAATTAATTGCCTAAGGTAAAGAAAGCGAAACCGTTTTAAAAGCACTTCACTGTTGGCTCCAACCATTGTTTCAATGCTGCCAATGACAGCAAGACTCTGCCAAAAGTGAACCGTATTACGTGAGTGTGTTTACGTGAGTGTATTTACTAGCTGCACAGCAGCATGTTGGAGCTTGTAAGTATAGGCTCGTTTGAAGATGTTCAGTGGTGATCAATAGCAGCGGCCCCCAGGAGACGCTAAAATTAGACGCCAACTGAAAACTTATCAAGCTTAATTATCATCTGCTAATTGAAGACAGTGGCCATGGCAGTTACTATGGTGACAAACATATGCACATGGTCACACACACACACACACATACAAACATGCGTGGTGCGTACCTGACAGAGAGAAGCTGATGAGTCTTCTGCTGCCCTGGCTTTGAGGCACCTCATCTGCAGAAACTGGCTTAAATACCTGGGGGGGAGAGAGAGAGAGAGAGAGAGAGAGAGAGAGAGAGAGAGAGAGAGAGAGAGAGAGAGAGAGAGAGAGAGAGAAAACAATATTTCTTTTCTTTAAGATAGCAGGCAAATCTGGGCCTGATCTGGGCCACATTTGGCATTTACAGAAGTGTTTGACTTTTACTGGCAAGTGCTGTGTGGGCCAAATATGAACCAACTGTTGATTTGGCCCAGATTTGATCCACAACACACATAATATCTGGCTTGTGGAAGGCATCCAGACTCCAGAGTCATGCAAGACCAAATGTGAGCCATAAGAGAACTACAGAAGTGTGTCACGTCGGTGCTTTTTGTACATGTCTGTTGCACCTACTGTTACAGCTTGCACTTTATTGTTTATAGTATTGTTTACATTTGCGCTGTCCGTAGCCTTAGTTACACACACACAGCTGTCTGTTAAAAAGGAAAGAGTGAATCACACACTCATAGAGAGACAGCATCTGCAAGTGATCTCACTGTAGAGAAAAAAAAAAAACACTTCAGAAATCGCTCACACCTCCATCCCTGTAACACACTCCACACAAACTGAAAGTCCACCTACAATAAGCAAACCACATCAGATCTCCACTGAAACCAAGGTCGGCTCACAACTTCATTCTCACACCCTCTGTGTATGTTCATACACTCCACTAAAAACCAACTCAGCATCCCCTCGTAACTGCAGTGACAGCTCTTCTTGAAATATTGCTGTGTGAGTTAGATGTTTTCCAGCCAATAAAGATGAATATGGTGAGGTGATGATGTTGGGTGGTTAATTCTGGATTTCAAATGATAAATGATCAAACCCATCACAAAATCATAGAAAGTAGCTTCATCACTGGAGAGGCAACTTCAGAGCATATGCTAGGAAGCATTAAAGAGCATTACACACAAAAGAGAGAGGGAGAAAAAAGAGAGATAGAGACAGAAAGAAGGCAAGACTATCTTTTATACTCTAGTTGGATCAAGACAGACAGGGAATTGAGAGTGAGAGAGAGAGAGATTGAGATATCAGAGTTAAGCTAGTCTTAAGCCATCAGAAATTATAAACTGAGGCAGTGTAAGGTTAAGCCGATATTAATAAACTCAAGATTATCTGTCTCTATGCCAGACGAGGCCTAATCTCTCACTCCAAAAGGAGACAGATGGCCTTTGGTGGAACAAAAAAAAAAAAACGTGATGAAACGTGATGGATGATAAAAGTGGTTTGTCTTCCTCTCTGCTGTAGATTGACACTTGCTATCTGTACAGTAATCTGAGAGAGAGAGAGAGAGAGAGAGAGAGAGAGAGAGAGAGAGAGAGAGAGAGAGAGGGAGAGAGAGAGAGAGAGAGAGAGAGAGAGAGAGAGAGAGAGAAAGCATTCCCTGGAGCTGGACCATCATCTGCAGAGTCATGCCATTACATGAGATCAGAGGAAGGGTTATTACACCACATGCTGGGGCTAAAGGAAGCCAAACCCATCTTTAACAGAGGGGCATGGTAGACATGAGATAAGGTTTGGCCATCATTCCTACTGCTCTAGGAAAATTGGATTCACATACATCTAACACACACACACACACACACACACACACACACACACACACACACACACACACACACACACAAATAAGTAACATATCATTGCTGTCCAAAGAAAAACATGTATCTCCAAAATAGTAACAATATAGGAGAAGGAAACTGTCAGTGGAAGTCAATGTACAAATATCTTATTCCAAATAAATTTGGAGCATTTCTACTGGTCCATTCGTCATGAAATTCACACAATGTGACAGACAACTGCTGTGTTCAAATGATGTAGTAAACTAAAAATCCACAAAAAATGGAGAAAAAACTATTTTCTTTGGACAGCAACAATATATTCATGAGCGTTTTCATACAGCATTGAGATATCTGTTGTAAGGTTATATCCAAAAGCAATGTTTGTTATTTTAACTTCCTGTAAAACAGTGTGCACAATTTTACTGACATTTTACAAAAAAATATATTTTAGAACAAAGAAGAGAAATTATAAACCATTTTATTGCATAACTTTCACGCAGACCATATTTTACACACAGGCATTATTTAAAAAATTAAACTGAAAGCGGAACAAATTTTAACTGCTTTGTTGCTTAGCAACCATAACTTACATTTAACAGACTATATATATATATGTGTTATAGGTTAATATATTGTGCAACTCCACACACACACACACACACACACACTCTCACCGGTGCTGAGGGGTTCCTCACAGTCACGCTGGGTGTAGTGGCCCTCAGCGCTCCGCTCACTCCGTGGTAGTATTTAAAGCAGATTTTCGTCTCCGCTGGAGGAGAAAGTGAGAAAGGTCAGGGAGAGTCAAGACTGACTGGGAGTCTCTGAGCTGCTGGACTTATTTGACTGAGAGTGAGCTGACTGACCATCAACAGGGGGTTATATTTGGCATCCATATCTCCATATTTTTTTAATTTTATATACGTACAAATATAAACATAAAATGATAAATATATTGTCACTACCAGAACAAATACATATATACACACACCAATAAACCATAACATTATAATCACTCATGGATGACACACATGTTTCAGAACAATGGTGCATGTGAAAGAATATATTAGGAAGTAATGCAACAATTAGTTCTTGCAAAATTGTTGAGAAATTGGCAGAAAACCTGGGCAATTCTGACAAGAATAAAATGGGGGGTGTGAGGGTGAGGCTTGTTGAGGCAACTTCATATTTAAACAGCTTACTATGCAGGTGGTCTTATTATTTTGGCTCATTGGTATATACATCTGATAGCCGTCTTTTGAACGTCTGTGTTTGAACGTCTTTTCAACTTTCATTTTCAACATTAAGAAAACGTTGATAAACAGCAGTCATTACGTTATTTCAACGTTGAATCAACGGCTAAATGTTTACTGGGAACAGATATTGGTAAGATCCAGAAACCACAGTTTTGACAGCAGCATGCTAGCTACTTTTCACCAGCGGTAACAGTGTGAAAAAGAAGCAGTGTACTTAGTGTGTATGTTAGACAAAATATAAATTTCACCATAAAAGTCCAAAGAAGTCCCAGCACCAACAGATTCACCAAATCCATGTTTAACCAAAAAAAGGACACTACTCCAGACAAAGAGCTATTCATCACCACCTAAACTGCTGAGTGTCTGTTTGATTCACAACTTAGCTATAAATACCTCCACGCCCTCCACCTTTAAATGGATTAATTTACTGCTTCGTTAATTCTACACTGCTCAAGACTGCCAGCAGCAGCACTTCCTGTTAGCAATATGGCTGATTGATGGGAAAGGGGCAGGGCTCAGACTGCCGGTCTTTGGCAAGAATTCTCATCCTCTTTCTCCCCCACTGTCCCTCTGCAGGAGAAATCCACCCACTGATAAACCTGTTGTCCTTTAGTAGCAGTGTGTGTGTCTCTCTGTGTGATAAATAAATAAATAAATAAATAAATTTAATACAAACCCAAATAACTGGTAGGAATTTATAAAGTGTAGAAATTCCAGTAGTAATCATATTTCATTCTTTTAAAAAAATAGCATTTGTTTGTTTGTTATAGAGAAAACAAGCTTTGACAGGGAGTTCCTAATGTTTTGATGTTGACTACAGAGAATGAGGGCTATGATTTCAGAGGCCTATATTACAAACAAAAGGCAAGGCAAGGCAAGGCAAGGCAAGGCAAGGCAAGTTTATTTATAGAGCACCTTTCATACAGAAGCAATTCAAAGTGCTTTACAGAAAAAGAAATTACATTAAAAGCCAGAGTAAAATCATAAATTCCAATAAGACAATTACATAAAAAGAGTAAAATGATTAAAATGATTAAAACAATTTAAAATGACAATAAATGAAAAGAAATAAAATAAATAAAATGCCGTTACAGAAAAGTGCAGAATATTTTAAACTGAGCTGTAAGCCTGCTCAAACAAGAGAGTTTTAAGTCTTGATTTAAATGTGTCTAACGTTGGGGCACTTCTAATATTCTCAGACAGCTGGTTCCATTTAAAAGTGGCATAGTAGCTAAATGCTGCCTCTCCATGTTTAGTTTTGACCCGAGGCAGGACTAACTGACTAGTTCCTAAAGATCTGAGATCTCTGCTCGGCTCATATCTCTGTAGCAGATCTGATAAATACGCTGGTCCTACCCCATTGAGACATTTATAAACCAGTAATAACACCTTAAAGTCTATTCTATAACAGACTGGTATCCAGTGTAAGGATTTGAGGATGGGGGTGATATGATCTCTTCTTTTGCTCCGAGTGAGAACTCTGGCAGCTGCATTTTGAATCAGCTGAAGCTGTTTAATGGTCTTTTTTGGAAGTCCAGCTAAGAGACCATTACAGTAATCAATCCTGCTAGAAATAAAAGCATGGATAAGTTTCTCTAGGTCTGGTTTAGTCAGAAAATCTCTAATCTTACTGATGTTCTTAAGATGGTAAAATGCTGATCTAGTAACCGCTTTAATATGACTACTAAAACTGAGATCTGAGTCCATTGATACACCAAGGTTGCGAGCCAGTTCTTTAGATTTGAGGGCTCTCGAGTCCAGATACGTAGCCAATCTTTGTCTCTCAGTGCTATTCCCAAATAGTATAATCTCAGTTTTATCTTTATTCAGCTGCAGAAAATTGTGTCCCATCCAGTTTGTGATGTGTTCAAGGCACTTGCTTAATAAGTCAACTGGGCCAGAGTCGTTTGGGGACAGGGCCATGTAAATCTGAGTATCATCTGCATAGCTGTGATAGGACAGCCCATAGTTCTGTAGAATCTGGCCAAGAGGAAGCATATATAAATTAAATAAAAGTGGACCAAGAATAGAGCCCTGGGGGACACCACAGGTTACTGGCATGTTCTCTGAAATATTATTTTCTATTTCTACAAAGTAGTTCCTGCCTTCCAGGTAAGAAATGAACCACTTCAGGACTGTTCCTGAGAGTCCAACCCAGTTTGCGGGTCTATTTTCTTGATAGACTCGAAAGTCATATTTCTTGATACCATAGATGTAAACAGTACACAGGACCACAGGATCAAGGCATTTTTTGTCATATTAAGAATGGAGAAGTGCATAACAAAGAAAAGTATAAAATGTAATTAAATACTGCAATATATTTGGAAACTACTACCATTTTAATTTTTGTCGTACCGCCCAGCACTACCTTAGAGGTACAAACACACCTCCACTCCACAGACCTCCACTATCCCACCCTACCATATGGATGTTTAGCAGCTCAGTTCAGCAGTGTTATGGCAACAGATATATCATCATCCACAAATCCATTACAGATACAGACCACTGCTGAAGGCTAGCAGTAATACAGCACTGTGTACAACCACTGAGCTACAAACAGAGATTTGTAGCCTCTGCAGTGTGTCATAAGAAAATGAAAAAACAATATCACAGGGTTAAAAAAACTCCAGTAGCAGCTTGCTTTTCTGCACAGTCATAGTGGTCCTGCTACACAACAGCTAGCAGCTACAAACCACCAGCGTATTAAAGATATTGTTTATTCATGAGAATATTATTTTGGAAAATGATGCTCATACTCATAAAATTTCAATGAAATGGATGTTCAAAATTTTGATATCTCAGTTTTCAGTAACATAAAACCACTTACACCATCTCACACCAGAACCTATAGCCTCGAGCACAGATATTAATTGGGATTTCTAATTTATGTAATTTATCAGGATTGGCTTATCGCTTTGAGCAGAGTTATTAAGAGAAATTAAATGGCAGTTGTATGGGTTTTCAGTCCGAACAGAAGGTTTGTACAGCAGCTTTGAGGAATGGTGTACAGCGGTTTTGAGGAATGGAGGCCACGTGGCAGCTACTAGATATTTAAGGGGTCTTCTATACTCCTACAAATAATTTAAAAAACCACATAATTCCTCCTCTTCAATAGCAACTTTGGTCATTGGATCAGTGCCAACTGTATTTCTGAGTAATATTATCATTATTAGATAAGACAAAATATCGCAAGCTTTTGAAGGGATAGTGTAGTTATTTAAACAAAATACAGTACTGCCTCCCCTAGGAATCCATTCAGTCTCTTTTACCATAGTTGTACGCAATGAGCCCCTCACAGCAACCAGAAATGGCCAAAAGCCGGCCACGCTGGGGTGTGGTCCTTAGTTTCTCTGCAGAAATCTTCAGCAGATTATGTGAATGAACACAGAGTGATTGTTTCCATGGCAGCTATGTGCAGTGTAATGATGTCCTGCAGTATTTAATGTCCATGTCCACTCGTAAAGCTGAAGTAAATGCTTGCAGAGATCAAACCCATCTCACTACACCCAGCAGCATTATCATCATCCTGCAGCTCTGAAGCTCACACTGAAGATCTGGGAGTTGATCTGATTATATGAGGGAGTTTGTGTTTTTCTTGTGTGTGTGTGTGTGTGTGTGTGTGTGTGTGTGTGTGCCAAAAGACATTGTTGTCATTCATCAAGAATGTATGTGCAAAAAAATGTTGGATATTAGTGAAGTTATTTTGAAACTAAAAATCACCCGGAAACCAAAGCAGACTCAGGGAAAACTCACCAAGGACCCCTGTGTGTGTACTACAAATTGCAGAGATGTGTTTTCCTATTTCACAGATATCACTGGGCTTTCACTGAAGACAGTGAGTAATATAGACGCTGAATGTATGTTAGTGTGTGTGTGTGGGCGAGAGAATTCCGGTGTCTCATGCAAGTAACAGAAACCTCAACGTGTTTATCCAATTAAATAAAATTAAATACAAAAAAAGCTTGACTTACGCTCAACAAAGTAGGAGTTGGCTTCAATCTTCCACACGATATGGCCTTTGTGTGAGCCATTCACACCGCGGTTCTTATAGTCCAGAAAGTTCTCTGACAGCACTTCGTCTGTAGAACAGAGAAAAAAGTGTCAGGTAAATGGGAGGGAGTTCTGTTTTGTTCTTTTTCTCCCTTCTTCTTTTTTTTCTGTCCCCGCACTTATCTGATGGGTGAACAATGCCTTTCTGAGTGACTGGTAGAATCCTAAAATGCACATTTTATGTGCCCTGCAATTAAACTGTCAGTCACTAACGTGACAGGCACAGTGAGCGTTAGTGAAAACATGAGCTCAAACAATTCGCTATTCAGGCATTAGCCAATGTATATCAGATTCAATGGAAACTTAGTCTCACATAGACACACGCACACACACACACACACACACACACACACACCATACATTACCTACACTTTTACACTATACACAATGCCACAACCATTACTGGGTCCCAAAAAAAGTAAAAGAGAAGTGTGGGTGTGAAGCCCCTCACAGGACCAGACTTGCAAGTAGAACCTTTAAATTGGTACAGAACCGTTACAGATTTATAAACCCTTTAAATGTTGAAAATAATCTTTGCACTTATTTTTCCAAACATGGTTTTGTAGGGAACCAAAAGGCTGTTCTTCCATATCACTGCTCAAAGCATTAATTTTTTTCCCCAAGAGAGCATGAAAAAACCTAATTGCATTTCTAATACATTTGAAGGAAGATCAATTAAGAAGATTTGGATTCCCTTAAGGAACAACATAAACAGCTCCCATTAAAAAGAATTGTTTGTATGTGGAGGTGTTGGGGAGGTGCTGAGACCTTTGAAACGCAGAGTGAATGGAGTCTGGACATTAAGCGGTACAGGCTTTATGGAGAAGATTAATAATAAGAAGACTGTATGAGGAATAACAATTAAGTGTTATTTTCTTGCACTATAATTACAGTGAAAGTTTGACTGATTACACATTTCATTCAGTTATTAGTTCCTTAAGAATTAGCCAAAGGTTGTCTGGGTAATTTTGTGTGGCAATTTTCTTCCCCTCTTTCAACAAGGAAGAAATTAGCGACAGCGTCTCAAAAGCATGGTGTTTAAAGAGTCTTTTATCAGCGCTAGCAGTCAGAGGCTAACACTGTTTTGATTGTCAGCATGTCTCTCTGGGTGGGTGATGAGTAGCAAGGCCCCCCTTCCACAATCACTCAGGATAATGCTAGCCAACACAAGCAACTGTTAGCTAGCATAACAAAACTTGGTATTTAGTGCTCTCTTCCAAGCGTGTTGTAGCTGCCCAATGACAGGAGTTTGTAAACATCTCAAATCTCAGAGGAAGTATATGTTGGCTAGCCTTCACCTTCCCAATTTGGTAGCACTGCATGTGTCCAAGAGTGGAATTAGAAAATAATAAAGATGATAAAAAAAGGATAAATAAACAAATGTGATGAACATACAAAAGGATGTAAAGCTGTAAAGCACTGTTCTGTAAAGCAAACTTCTGTAGCAGTTGCAGCAAAGCACTGCATTTGAGCACATTTGAGCATCTCCTCTCTCTGTAGCACTCCTGCAGAATAAACCTAATGACTTTATTAATCAGTTACAGTACAGTGATTCATCATTGTAAATATGAGGCATTTGTCTTAGTAGGGAAGTCACACGCAGCGCAGGATAAAAACAATCACAGTCGGCAATTCACAGAGAGACAGATACAAACTAAATCGCATGAATAAATAAATACCTGTAGAAGATAATAAATGAGAGCAGGCAGCAACAAACAACACTGACATCTGCATAAGCAGCCAAGAGGGAGTACTCAGCCTCAGCTTTCAGCACTACTTTCCATCTCGCTTTAGCAAGCAGCTCAATTATGTATTCGGCAACTCAGAATGTAGAGAGACTCATTAAAGAGCCCATATTTTGCCTTTTTCCGATATTTTGTTGTAAAAGAATATAAACAGTGTATGGGCTCTTTAATGACTCTATAGCTGTGTATTAAATCTCAGAATACATAGTTTATTTGTTTGCTGAATTAAATCTCTCCACTTAAAGTTCTGGTGTGGTCTTATGTGCATGTTTACATAATTGTTTGGCCACATTATTCCCACCAATTTATGATCATTTTTCTTTATCACTTAAAATTAAAAAGATTTTTTTTTTGAACAAAACTCCTAAACGTAAATTTAGCAATTACTCCACTAACTGTACTCTGTAAGCTCATGATCATATGGAAAAGTGTTCAAGGTTGTAACATCACAAATGTAATGAATTATGGATTTTTGCAGCCATATATGGGCATGTGAATGAATGGTACATTTTTATGGCATTCCCTTCCTACTACTCACCAATGAGGTACATGCCTATCCAGTCTCCAGCATCCACCTCCTCCTTAATGTCCCATGTGAGGGTGATGTCAGGTGACAGGCCGATAGCATAGTGCGAGGTGCTGGCGGTCAGTGTGGAGCGGCAATGTGAGGTCACCAGGTCTGTGTCGCTTGTGGAGCGTGGCAGAGTGGACGTCAGCTCCTCTGCCACGCCATTCTGGAAGTCCACATTGGGGAAGTGCTCTGGGTTGAAGCTGTGCCGTATCGGATCCTTGCTCCGGCGCCGGGGCTGAGACGAGCGAGACGGGGACGCCATGGCTGCCAGCCCGAGAAACCGGTTCTGGTACAAGTTCTGATGGAGACACAGACAAAGGATTGATGAGTCCAGAGTATATTACAGTGGATTTCAATCTCAGTGTTAGGAACTCCATCCCAGATAGCAGACATATTTGGACCTTATTTCCAGGCCCTATAAGGTGGACCTGTGGCTGACTTGAGGCAGCCTGATTTACTCTGAATCAATGCCATCATTAAGAGCCAAATGTGGGCCATAAGGATACTGCTTTATTTAGGCCAAACATTTTATGCTATCTGCGAAGTTTCACACACTGAGAGATTCACTGATCTGATTTACCCTGTAAACACAAAACACATGAAACATATTATACCTACAGCTTTTATGATCTCCCAAATCAAAATCCTCACCACCCTGCGACCTCCCGTTCTATAAGTTTAAATGGTCTGCCGCTTTGTAGCTGAGTTGCTGTGGTTCCTAAATGCTTCCACTTTCCAATAATACTACTCACAGTTGATTATGGAATATATAGGAGGGAAGATATTTCACAAACTGTCTTGTTGTGAAATGACTCATTCTTTCAAAAATGTATTTAAACCTCTCTGCATGAATAAGTGCTTGATTTTAAACACCTGTTGCAAATGAAAATCATGAATTCAATGATTAGGTGCCCTGTTCTAATACTTTTGTCCATATATTGTATCAGTACCAGCACCAGTACCACTACTCACTTACTTATGACTTTATTGAACAGGTACCAACCACACATTCTGTACTGTTTCTTACTGGTGGTTATGAAATTGTAACAGTGTAGTCATGCCATGCACATGTATACAGCTATATTTTGCTCTTGTAACTCTAGTACTCCTCTGACTCCCACCACATTCTTGCATATGGTACTGTGATGTTGCAATTAGTTTCAAGATCAATAAATTCATACCTTATCTTAATGTCATTGTAACAGAATTCCAATTGCAATACCAAGAAACATTGTGATGTATCAAACTATATATCATAATGAGTGCTGTAATGTTAAAAATGAATCTCTTCCTGATGGATACATGTGCATTGTTTGGTACATGATATAAATAAAGACATTTTCGTCTTCTTTTTTTATACATGGGTCTGACCACAAATTCGCTCCTCCAATGAAGATAAAGTACAGTCATGTCCTGGGGGCCCAGATTATGTCGAGTCTGCAAGACCAGGGTCAGAGAGACACAAACAGGAAGAAGTGCCCCCCCCCAGGACAGAGTTGAGTAAGGGATAAGAAACCACAGCTGTGCTAGAAAAGGAAGTGTATTCTTTCCTTTCAGAGAAACAGCCACATGTCAGGTGCATTAGGGACCTCTTTTACAGGCGCTAAGATAAGAGTGTGCCTGCCAATCGAGCTCTGATGCCCATATCTAGAACTCTGGGTCAAGGCTGGATTTCTCTATGATAGAAGTGAAAGGTCACTAGTCCATTTGACAAAACTTTGCTGGTTTGTTTGGGGTTCATAGGTGAGGTTTTCAGTCTTGTAATGTCAAATCTACGTGCAGCTGTGTTTGTTTGCATGTAGAATTTACACTCAACATCACATTCATTTCTGCTTTTGAGAAACTGAGCTTGGACTCAGAAATCCCAAAATGGACATAACGCTGACTACATGATGATGATGACACAATTTCAGTGGTTTCAGGGAGTTTTGCATATAGCATCTTCTTAGATTAGGCTCACAGTACCAGGCCTGAGGACTGCATGCACTGCATATTTTTGAGACTAACTCTGTTCCTGAAGTGCTGATAATCAGTAGTGTAGTAGTAGTGGGAGATATATGATATACTGTTATCACTATACACTTTCTGATAAGACATTCTGGTAAGACTTTACTGAGCGGCAGATTTCACAAGCTTAGAAAACACCCACATGACTATTCATGAAGACTGATATAAAGTGATAGTGTTGGTTTATTCCAACAAGTTTCAGCTGCTGCACTGAGATCACAGCTAAATTACCAGCCTTCATGACAGCTGCTGTTGGAAAGAAGCTTCTTAAAAGTTGAAATACATTTATGCCAGTTGTTATTAAAAATGTATTTAACTAATATTACCTATTGAAAATCATTTTTACCACCCTTCTCCTAACATTCGTAAATGTTGCCCTTGGCCCTGTTTTGTGCCTTGTTCAAAGAAAAACCTTCTCAAACACAACCTGGACATTAGATATGGTATGTTAGGTCTGACAGACATATTGTCTCTTCAAAGTTCCATTTGAAATTCATTCTATCTCTTACTGCCCACATGAGACCACACAGAACACTAATTGTCACTAATGTCCACTGTTATCCTAACATGCTCAATATTCTTCTTAACCTTGCGTTTGGTTGCAGCCTTTAATCTCGTTTCCCTTAAGTGTTAAATCCTATCCATCCATTCAGAAAAGAAACAGACTGAATATACAATGACTCTGTACCAGAAATACACTGAGGGTATTGTGCATTTTCCAGGTTTAGATGCAAAAAGTTTACATTATGCACAAAATCAATGCACAGTCCTAAAAGGCGTCACTTACAGCCCATTTTATTCATAGTAAAAAGCATAGTAAAATGTAATATAAAATACTCTTCCACTGGCATATACATTTGAGGGAGGATCATGCAAAGAGATATGACACAAAAACTTGATTCTTTTTAAAGGCACATAAAATTTGTTTTTATTTCAGTCACTGAGAGATGCACACATTGAAATGAGGGGATGACAGCCAGCATGACTAACAGAGAGAGAGAAAGAAAGAGAGAGAGAGAGAGAGAGAGAGAGAGAGAGAGAGAGAGAGAGACTGTTGCTTGTACTGCAGTTTGTAGTTTTCTGAAGAGCTTCCCATCCTCCATTCATCTATTCATATCCTTCAGCTTTCTGTCTGCTCTTGCATGTGGGTACTGATCACCACCTGCTCTATATTTTGACCTCCAGACCGCTTTGTATCCTATTGCTAACATAGCAACAAAGCTAGTGTGCACTAGTGAGCATGGTAAAACTTCCTAAGGCTACAAGACACTTACAAATATAAAGGATTATTCCAAAAAGCATCGGCTGCCTCAAAGGCTGCTTTAGTCCGCTTGACTCTAGAAATAGTTGAAAAATTACACTTGTTGGAAAACAATTTTACAAATGTTTATGTAGGTTGTGATGAAAGCCTTATATAGAGGTCATGCAGCCCTATGAGCAATGATCTGCAGTAAACAGTAATACAGCACTAGCTAATCAGTGGTCTGTTAGAATCATATATTTGTGTTTGCCTTGTTTATGAGCGAAACTGGACATCTCATTAGGGCCAGATTTCCTGTTGGTGTCTGGCAGATAGAAGAAGAGGACCTGTCTTTCCATTGTTCAGTAAACACTGGCTTCAGTATGAGTGGACAGTGATGACTCATTATGAAGAAACGTCTTTCCCCATCTACAGCTCCTCTATAAAAAAAAGTCTCTATAAATATTCAAATTTTCTATTTAAGCCATTCAACTATTTAGAAAAAGACTCTCAAAGTGCCCTTGACACCATAAACCTCTCAAAGCAAAGACTCAAAAATAAAATCACCATCCAGAGAGACACTCTTCACACACTACAAGAGTGTGCAACTCAGTGCAACTAGTTTCTTCCTCTCCTCTGTTTCACTTGTCCTGTCACCAGACACCCATTAGCATTCATGCAATACAGCAGTCATGCAATTAGATTTTTCAAATATACTGCATAAAAACAGTATTCAGCTTCAACTTGTTTGTGTTGTTGTGTGATACAATAGGGGTCCCAATATCTACAGCACAAATATGGCTCTTTGGTACCACCCCACACCACCAGTGGACCAAAGTATCTTTTATTTTTAATCAGGACTTGTAGATTTGAAAACCTACACCCCAAATGAAATCAGTCAGCCAATGAAACAGTGAGGCTAATATTGCTAAAAATGTTTTTGTCAATACTTCACTACTTAGCACTGCAGTTTAACTATGTCAGGTCAGTTTTCATTAATAATAACATGGCATACAGTGTCAGAACCCATACACACAGCAAATCCAATCACAGGGATAAATTTGTCTTTTGGTTTGCATGTTTTGTACTCCACACAAGTGTATCTACTAAATTAATAACCTTTAACTCACTAATAAACACACATGGACACATTCAAAGAACCAATCCACCTGCCAAAATGTGTTTTTGGACTAAGAACAGAAACCGGACAACCCAGATTGCAAATGCAAATTGCCAATTTTTTAGAGCTGATTTACAGAACAGGACGGTTTGAAAATATTATTGTTTAATAAATAGAATGCTCTGGAGCAGCTGCAAATGAGTCTGAACAACACTCACCACTAGCTTGCTAACTAAGCTCTCTTTGCTTAGCTAACCACTCCAAAGAGAACACTTTCAATTTAGGCTCTCTGTCGCTCCCTCATACATGAATCCGCACTTGTTTAAAAGAGGAGTAATTAGTCAGTTAGTTAGTCATCAAACATCTGCTGAGGTATGTGGCTCTTACAGGCTGCTAACAAGTTAGCGTTAGTGCTAGCTACAGTCTAGACTATATTGTTATGTTATAGTTATGTAATTTTTGTAATGTAATGGGTTTAATTCCCTAAGTTTTGGATGCAATCAAACTTGGTGCAGATGGAGAAAAGACAAGGAAGTCAATAAAAGCAGTGAGCACTGTTTATGGCACACTTTCAGGACACTGAGAGATGCTAACATCAGCATAATGTTGAGGATGAGACTAAGGATGTGGAAGTGGTTGACGTGAGATGAAGGGCCAGGAGGTTACTGAAGGGCCAGTGGAGCAGTGGACACAGCAGGGGACAGATTCAACAGGACACTGAACACATGCAGAAAAACATGTCAGGGGTTCCACTGACTGAAATCAGATAACAGCGTGTGGGAATAAATCTAATTGTGGAGCACTTTGTAAGAGACGTGAGTATTATTGAATATAATGCAGAACTCAATTTAAATACATCTACACTTGTATGTATTTATTTAACTAGATCGAGCTTTGGTCCCTTCTTCCATTCTCAGAGATTAGTTTGTCTTTTGGTTTGTATGTTTTGTACTTCACACAAATGTATCTGCTAAATTAATAAATGAAAATGCATCACAAATTTACTCACTAATAAACAAATTCAAAGAACCAATCCACCTGCCAAATGATGTTTTTGGACTATGGAAGAAAACTGGACCACCCAGAAAATCTTTGTGTAAACCCCTATTCCATTTCCCAATACAGAATTCACACGCTAATCTGTGACATGCACAAAGCCACTGGATGCTCCAGTGGGCGGGTTTGTGTGGACTGGACTAATGGAGGCTTTTTCCAGCATGCTTAGCAATCTCAGCCTCTGCTAAATTAATTATGATCATTAAGCCCATGGGAGAAGGCTGAGTTAAGCCTGGCTGAGAAGCTGCTCTTGCCTCACCATGTCACAGAAATCCGTTACATGGACATGCGTAGGGTCAGGGGACCTGGCTGGATGCCTGCTGACTGCTGGTAGCCTGTGTGTTTGTGTGTGTGTGTTGGGCTTGAGGGAATCTCCATTGTGTTTTACATAATTGCATTCAGACCTTCTGCACATCCCTCTCAGGATATAAACAGAACACTATTTAAGTATTGACTACCGTTTTAAGGTACACAATACACTAACCAGACACAAAATAAAGTTTTAAGTTAGTTAATAACATTGATTATCTGGATAAAATGGTACCTGTCAATAGGAAAGGATATATTGGGCAGCAAGTGAATAGTCGGTTATTTTTTTTTTCAGAGCCAGAATGAACTCTTTCAGCACTTTGTGCTACATTAGCTCTTCTGTGGGATCAGACTAGACTGGCTCATCTTTGCTCCCAGTGAGCCTTGAGTGCCCATGACCATGTCACAGAGCCACCAGTTGTCCTAAAGTGGTCCAACGATTTTTCACTTGCTCTTGGTTTTAATCTTGTGGCTGGTCAGTTTAAATGCCCAAACAATTCATTACACAGTTGTTCACACAGTTAATATAATCTTTATTGAAAATTTTGGACTAAAATGGGACGCTCTGGAGCAGCACTTGTGGTTGAATATGTGAAGGTCCTGACAGCAATGCTCCAAAATGTTGTGTATAGCCTTCCTAGATGAGATGAGCTTGTTAAAGGGACATTTCATAACATTTTTAACTTAAAATGACACCTTTAAAATCAGTGATGCTTCACTGATTTGTAACAGATAAAACAGAGCCTCTGTCATTGCTACTCTGGGCTCAGCACTCCAGAAACTGCACTATGTAAGTTTTGGAAAAGGGTAGGATACCACCTCTGCAGCAATGAGGGGACAAATTTGATTGATACCTTTCATTGGACGAGCTATAAGTGACTATAAAATATCAGACATATACTGAGCATCTTATATCCCTTCGTGCCCCATCCTAGAAGCAGGAGGAGCCAGACACTTCTAGAAGCTAATCGCTGATAAACATGGTTCACAGCTGACTCACCCCAGGTCATCTAATCCTCACTCTCTCTCTCTCTCTCTCTCTCTCTCTGTCTGTCTCTCTCTCTCTGTGTCTCTCTCTCTCTCTCTAAGCCAAAATGAGCAGCGCTCTGCTCTTGTCACCATCTCCTCATCCCAGCATGAGTGTGTGACTCATGACTCCATGCATATTTAAACTGCGAGTGGACAGACTGCTCAGAATGTTTCTACTCTTTTCCCTGACCTACAAAACACACCCAGTAGCCCACAGCTCAACACACACACACACAGCTATTCTTAGAAAGTCAGGTATTTTGAGTTGCTATCAACCAGCTTTTATGCACCATGGAGTGGTCAGTTGTTGGCCATTTTTTTGAGTGGCCTTAAGAAATAATAGCTCCAGCATCTTGAAAACTACAGCCTTGTTTTCCTCCTGATACTCTCCTCAGTTTAGCCATTCTCATTTGCATCTATTGGCTAGGTTTTGGGGCGGCACAGTGGTGCAGCAGGTAGTGTCGCAGTCAAACAGCTCCAGGGACCTGGAGGTCGTGGGTTCGATTCCCGCTCCGGGTGACTGTCTGTGAGGAGTTTGGTGTGTTCTCCCCGTGTCGGCGTGGGTTTCCTCCGGGTGCTCCGGTTTCCTCCCACAGTCCAAAAACACACGTTGGTAGGTGGATTGGTGACTCAAAAGTGTCCGTAGGTGTGAGTGTGTGAGTGAATGTGTGTGTGTGTTGCCCTGTGAAGGACTGTCGCCCCCTCCAGGGTGTATTCCCGCCTTGCGCCCAATGATTCCAGGTAGGCTCTAGACACACTGCGACCCTGAGCTTCATAAGCGCTTACAGATAATGAGTGAGTGAATGAGAGCTAGGTCTTGCCCAATCAGATGATGCTACAAAGCTGGGAAACATGTTTTTTATTTCAAGAAATATGAAACCAGCCACTGCATCATTACAGAAAACTAATCAATAGAGCTCAACACGCTTGGAGGAGAACACAAAATGCCTATCTCTATTACACTGAGCAGCCTGATTTTCACCACATAGTTTTCCAGAAAGCACGTGATATTTAAGTGATGTTAGAAGCTCAGATAGTACTTATGCGGTAATGGCAGTAATAATGAATGTCACTCTTATATTTCAGGTATGTTGTGACAGAATTTTGTTTAGGATTATATTCTTTAACACAGCATTTCCACAGATGACGGTTATTTTTCTAAATATACTGTATCATCTGTAAGGCCTGAGATGCTTTTATTTCTGAGCAGTAGGACCCTGAGAGCAATCAGCTGTTATAAAACACTCCTACAGAGCACTGTACCTTTTAAACTGGGAAACTAAGCCCAAAGAAAGAAAACAGAGAGAGAGAGAGAGAGAGAGAGAGAGAGAGAGAGAAATATGGGTCAACTACAAGCACACACTCCACCCAACATACCTCTTTTTTATGTGAAAACATACATGGCCAAATTCAATGCGTTGATATAAATATTTTCATGGTTGATGCTACTTTGAATCCTGAGGCTGAAATTGAATTCGTCTGATTTCATTTTCGTTTTATGTATTAAAATGTCTTAAAATAATTTTATAACAACTTTAAACAGTAAATAAGATGCTTTTGTACTTCTTCCTTTATTTGTCTTCTTCCTGCTGTGATACTGACACCTAGTGGCTTGGATGTATCAGAAATTCTGTGTTAAACCTGTTTTAAACATGGCCAGCATCATGTAGGAGACCCGCTCTATGGAGCATAAAGTAGTTCACTGAGTGTCTATGCTGCAGTTTGATTCATCATGTGACTTACACTTTAATGTAATATGGGAAAGGAATAACTAATCATTGTCTAACACATTGCCCACTACTACTTTATGATGGTAAAAAAACACTCATTGGCCTGTAAAGAAATCTGACCTGATGCCTCTTCCAGCTTTGTAGCCCCTGGGTGGTCCAAGTCTCAGTGAAAATGGAAATATACAGCAAATAACACCCAAAGAAGCCCTATCGATCTCCATCCCTGGACGGTGGCGTGGACGCTCTTTTGGCAGGAAATGGAGAAGAAGAAAAAAAGCCTGTGTTCCTCCTAAAGCTGGCGCTCCCTCAGCTCCGATTTTAGAGCGGATCAATACAAAGCGTGTCTGAAGGCCTACACAGTCCCTTCCTTACAGGAAGGGTCACAGAGCAATCAATGATAATCCATGCGATCCCTGCTACCCATCCAGTGCAATTTAGACATAAACTGCCTGTGTCCACTCCATCCTCCTACCGTCAACAACTCTGATGTGACCCTTTGTGTTTTTGATGAGGTTCTGTGAAAAACAACCCAATGATTGTGACATTTCAACTTCATTATAGCACCAAAACACTCTATGACTTAAAAATAGGGTCATCATTACTGATGCTAAATGGTTCTCAAAAGCCATGATTTTCCATGTACAGAAGAAAGGCCTGCTGTTGAAGTTCTTTCATTCTTAACCATGTTCTTATGAGTTGTCACAGTAATATATATGTTACAAATATTTATTTTTAACACATTTATTTGATGTTTCCAATCTCAATGTTGTTATACCGTCTTTTCCAATTAATATAAATGATTTCTTCTGTGTTCACTGTAATGTGTTTTTATTGTCTGGTGTATTTATTGCATATTTGTCACATGCTGTCCAATGCTCTCATTTTGTGGTGAAGTGGTGTGTGTTTGTTTGTATGTGTGTTCGTGTGGTATATATCACATGCTCACATTGTGGTGACTTCCTCATGGGACCAGAAATCATGTCCCCACAACATAAATCATTACATTTTAAAGTAAAGACATGTGTTAAGGTTAGAGCAGCCTCGCATTGACTCTCTAGGGAGTTTTGTTTCTTCCACCAATTCACATGGTCTAGGACCACTTACTATTACAGAACAAGGACATTTGACTCATGGAATATGACCAATCAGAAGCCTGATAATCTGGCAGGACATATAAAAGGAGGTACTCTGATCAACAGGGTACAATGCAAATTGAGTAGGAAGCAATGCACGGAAGTGTGTATGTGAACCTGCCTATAGCCAATCAAAATCAAAAAATCAAAAAAATGTTCCCAACCAGCCTTGCGCCCAATGATTCTGGGTAGGACCAGGACCCACCGCGACCCTGAACTGGGTAAGTGGTTTCAGACAATTCATTCATTCGTTATCTGTAATCGCTTATCCAATTTAGGGTCACGGTGGGTCCAGAGCCTACCTGGAATCATTGGGCGCAAGTCCTTAACAGGGCAACGCAGACACACACACATTCACTTTTGAGTCGTCAATCCACCTACCAACGTGTGTTTTTGGACTGTGGGAGGAAACCGGAGCACCTGGAGGAAATCCACGCGGACACGGGGAGAACACACCAACTCCTCACAGACAGTCACCCGGAGCGGGAATCGAACCCACAACCTCCAGGCCCCTGGAGCTGTGTGACTGCGACACTACCTGCTGCTCCACCGTGCCGCCTGTTCCCATTCAGCTTACACTAAAAATATGGAAACAAACGTGTAGGTGTTTGTGATCCACTGCTGTTTTGTTCTGGGCCTGAAGAAATATATTGTGTTGCAAAGTATACAACTTATTTTTAGAAATGACAATAAAGACCACTAGACATGGCCTGAAAACACAGCCTTTATAAGACCATTTCTGTTACTAATTTTAAAGACCCCATATAATAGAGATGAAGTATTTAGCATTGTTAGCATGTTTGTGTGATGTTGTTTATAAACCAGAACAGGACTGAAAACGGCAGTGTTCCAAAGATTTAAAATCACAGGTTCATGATGTCATAAGCATAAGTAACCAATCCATTCTACTAGTGGGTTGATGACTTGAGGGGGGCTTTAATGATGTATTTACATTGATTAGGTCAGTGTAAATCCTAGATCAATATAAACTAATTTTGTTTATGGGAACACAGCCCCCTAGAACACTGACGTAAAATACAGGGCTGGTTTCCTGGGCATGGTCTAGGACTAAACTCTGGTAACAATGGTTAAATCCCACTGGACATTCTCTTTGGTGTAGGTTTAGGCTTCGGTTTCTGAGAAATGGCCCTTAAATGTAAACAAACGAAAAACACAACCGACTACTCGACGAATAGCCGCAATGATCAGGTGATTCTATTAATCGATAATAACGTGAGGGTCTGTAAAGTGTGAGTGCCATGGGAGGATGGGGGCAGCCAAGAGGACCACACATACATACACGCACACGCACACGCACACACACAAGCCCCCTCGTATCTGAGCCAAAAACACGCACGCGCTTCCCCCAACGCATGCACAAAAGGACAATCGCACGACTGAAGTTGTTCCCCCCGTTCTCCAGCTCTTTCTTATTCATATAAGCCGTTCCACCTTAAATGTTGAAGCCGTTCTATTCACCGTTGCCCCGTTTAAGGTGGAACGGAAAATGGGAATGAGCTGGCTAACAAGGAGTCAACTTGAGCTTCGTAAGACCACCAGGGCCTGCCTTGATGCACCGGACGACCACCCGCTCGAATCCGCAGCATTCTGATAAGGTGAGCCATCACAGAAACGCACGCGCGCAGGCACGCGCACTTACCTGGGTCAGTATCACCTGGCGGTGAATCATGCTCCAAACGCAATATCCCCCTCAAAAGCGCGCTCCCATGCTCCGTGACAGAACACACACACAATTACTTCACAGCATCACACACACACACATTTGCACACATACACTCGCACTGACAAATACTCCTTCTCGTCAGCATCAGCATCAGCATCATCATTTGCAGCGCTCGCTGATGGAAGGATGCTGCATCCCCCTCTCGTTCTCTCCCTCTGTTCTCTCCTAAACTACCAGCAGCAGCCAGCGACCAATGGCATGCTGTCATTTCATCAATCCCCATCCAACTCCTCCCCCTCAACCCCTCCTCAATGTGATTGCGTCATTACGCACACACGCACGCACGGTGTCTTTAGGTACAGCCAAATCCCCAAATCTAGCCCAGAACCAGCGCTGAGTCCTGTGCAACTGTCAGCAGTATCCTGCTCGTCAAGTGACAGGTTTAATCCTCAGCAGAAACAAACATGCCATTTTCTACACATTCTATTCCCATTTTATATTTTATATTTCCTTAAAGTTAGAGCTTAAAATTAGAGCTTCAAAATCACTGCGATGTTCCTCTGACCTGTGATATGGAGAATAGAGCCTCTGTCACTGGTATTCCGGGTTTAGCACTGCAGAAACTGGGTACACAGCAAATTCTCCAGTGGTAAACCAACACTATTAGTGTTAACACTGAGTGTTAAATTATTAGTTAATAGTGTTGGTTCAAACACTGGTGAATTTGCTGTGTCTTTTTCATGGAAATAACCTTTACAACTGCAGTTCCAATTAATAGAGAAGAGTTTGTATGGATTTAATTGAATACCAGAGAGGGAGTAGATATTAGACACACAAAAATTAAAATTAGCTACATTATATATTATATTGAGTATTATTTTTGTGTCATATCCAGCTAATAGTTTAGCACATTACGGTGCAGAAGTGTATTAATGAGTACCTACATAGTCCTAATTTGTCCTAGGGTACCCACACTTCTGCACATGTCTGTTGCATAAACATTACAATAGAAGGTGATGAAAAAAATATTCACAGGCCTTGAATAGTCTCTTTTTTAAAAAATATATTTGTTTTTATATATTTTTAAACATACATTATATATGTAAACAGGATACAGGCAGAATAAAGATTAGCACACACTGCACAACGTAAAAGTACAACAATTACAAAAAAAAAAAAAAAAAATACAACGTTTATACAAGGAGATATGAATAAATGAAGAAAAATATAGAATAAAAATAAATTCAGTGATTTCTGGTGTTGTGTTCAAATTATTTTAAATGTTGTTCCAAAGGATTTTTTATTATAGTTTTGTCACACACAAAAAACAGCCTGGTGTCTATTCCAGTTAAACAGCCTGCTTGCCTTGGATATATTCGACATGTATTTCTGGAGTATCTTGAATGTCACACTATTTCCTCTTTATGAAGATTAGAACACGTGTTCTAGATTTGAAAAATGCATATTAATTACATGTTGTTTTATTTAATTGTTTACTGTAATATTATATATGCTGCGTTTCTTCTTGAAAAAAAAATAGTAACATAATACTAAAATACAGAAACAAACAAATAAAACCCTAACACTGAAGTTTGCTGAGTCTCAGTCTGTTGACTGGTGAAGTACGTTTTAACAAAGACGCCCAGAACTACAACCGAAAACAGCGTAAACGAATGAACTTTACGCAGCTTTTTTTGTTTGTTTGTTTTTTTAATACTTTATAGTCAATTTGACACAATCTCATGAAAACAAAGCCGCTCATCAGCGCCACCTGTCGATTAATGCTCAGACTTCTATTGGCTAATGAAGCATTGATTGAACCCAGTTTTTCATACTCGGTCCTCCATTAACATCTATTAAACCGCAGAGACGCGTAAATGTAAGGCAGCCGTGTCACTCACTCGAGTAAAAATAAAGTTAATCTTGTGAAATCAAGTGGAATGAGTTACATTTTTATTAAATTGAATCTAGGGTAGATTCTGTGAAGTGTCTAGAGCTGAAAAGACTGTCAGAAGAGAATGTGCAGCTTGTCTTCTCGTTTTATTTGGTGTGAAATAATAGACAAGAGCTTAGAAAAGTGACCAGTAACAATGCTGTATACAGTGGATTCAAATGGATTAAAGGATTAAAATGTTACAAAAGTAAAAGAGGAGATGTACAAAATAATATTTGAGAGTCTTCATAAAGGTTATTTATCAGTTTTCAGGAAAACAACAAGAACTGAATTTCTTTTCCTCAGGATACTGTGGTTAACATAGTTCAGCCACAGCTAATGTGACTGCATTAAACCACATTCAGTTTCAGTAAAAAACAAGACATTTAGCAGATACGGTTAAAGGTTTTAAATGAAGTGTAAATTTACAGGTCAGAATAACAACCACCACATATATCTACAAGCAGTCCACCATGATACAAGTGTGCCATACATTGTATAGGTCAAGAGAAAGCACATTATAGGGATTAATGCCTTGGATTCCTTTTGGGCACCCCCCCCCCAGAAGTTACATCCCCCCCAGGGTTCAAACGTGTGCACTTTTTAAATCTAACCTCTCTGGCTAAAGAAAACACAAAAAAAACATATATACTGCTAAGTGAAATTACATTGAATTATGTTTATTTTCAGTTAACAAAAGCTACAAGTGTAAAACGCATGCTACAGTTAAAAAAAAAAACACGTGTAAATTATATAAGAATATATCCTACAAAGATCCTCATTGCAGTAAGCTACTAGTTTTATTGATGTGGCAATTTCCAGATTGAACCACAAAAAACAAAACATAAAAATTGGTTAAACACTTCGTATTGCTCAACTTCTTCATATTTTCTTTCCTTTTTGACTCAGTTTCCACTCATGAAGTTTCTTAGCAGTTATGAAATACATGGAAATGAAGGTTCTTAACACTACAGCTACACGACATCTACATAAACCTTAAATCTACGGACAAGAACCTGCCTAAACCCCTATAGACACCTCAGGTTGTTTGCACTGGTGAAGAAAATTAATTTGATGGTAACTACTTGAAGAAAACCCAGCCACTTTCTTTCTTTCTTTCTTTTTTTCCACAGTGTATGAAACATAATGAAAAAACAGTTTTTAAATGATGAAAATATCCAAATCTATTGCAATATATGTGTCTCAATGGAGCTGACACTACCAGCACTTGGAAACAAAACAGTGAGAAACCCAAACCATATTGTTCTTTCTAGTGAGGAGACCTCCCCAGTCATTAATACTCTGTATTCGGGCTCTTGAAGGATGTAGTCCTGCTGCTCTGAGATGACAGGATGGTTATCTTCAAGCATGGTATGTGCCTGGCCAAAAGTCTCCGGAAGTGGCTCTGGAACTTCTTACCTACAAAGGTGTAGAACACAGGGCTGATGCAGCAGTACAGATAGGCGATGTTCCTGGTGATGTACAAGGCGTAGTCCAGGTTGTCTGAACATGAGCGGTCATCTGAGGAGAGTTTGTGCGCATACAGAAGGATGACAATATTGTAAGGGGTCCAGCAGACAAAAAAGGTGAGGATAATAACAAAGATGAGCTTAACAGCCCTGCACTTTTCTCTCATGCGTGTGGACATGATGCGGACCGTGATCCGGCCATAACAGTAGAAGACCATCAAGAGAGGCAGCAGGAAGAACAAGCTAAACTGCAGGTAGTATCCCAACAGCTGCCATTTGACCATTGTCTTTTGATCAAAGCCAGTCTCCTCACAGAGAAGACCTTCGTCCTTGCTGGGTCTCACATCAAAAAAGACTGCTTCTTTTATGCTGGCCAGGATGCTGAGAAACCAGACCATTCCACTCGAGGCGAAAGCATACGCTCTCCGGCGACTCTGGGCAGCTGTGATCGCATGCACCACAGCCAGGTAGCGATCAAAAGTCATAAGAGTGAGGAACAAGATAGAGCTGTAGAAGCCCACCGAATACAAGCTGCCCACCAGCTTGCACAGGGGGCGTCCGAATATCCACTCGGAGCTGTGGTAGACAGCCCAGAAAGGCAGGCTGGACGCAAACAGCAGGTCTGAAATGACCAGGTTGAGTAGGAAGATGTTGGTGACTGTGCTGAGCTTCTCAAACTTGTAGATTATGCACAGTACCAGGCTGTTACCCAGGATGCTCAACAAGAAGTTCATGTAGTAGAAGGCTGGGAGAAACACCTGACCAAAGTGGTTCACATCAGTCTTAATGCACAGAGGCACAACTGCGTTGAAGATATAATCAGTTCCATAGGTTTCATTGAGGTTTGAGAAGAAGTCTTCCACATACCCATCGTCGTAGGTGCCCATGGCTGCAAGAAATGCAATGTCCCCGTGATAACCACAGTGCCTTCACTTCAGCAGAGCGTAAACTCTCCTGTGCAGGCAGTTTCTAGGAAGTGTGCTGGAACACTATATCAAGCTGTGAAACTCTCAGTGGCTTTCACCAGACTACCACCAAGATTTAACACTTCGGTATCTATGGCTCTCTATGCTCCGCCCCAAAAACTGCAAGCAGCTTGACTGGAAACTCTTCAAATCCTCTTTCTCTTCCTTTCTGCCTAACACTGCAAATTTATTTAGTGCAAAGACAAAGAGAGGCCAGAATAAAGGAAAGATTTCTTAACAAGTGGAAAAGGAATAATAATAATAAAAAAGTTTTATTTGATGAATGTTACATTAAATGGTTCAGATGTAAACAACATAATGTACACTGTGGTCCCAAACTCGGAGACAGTGAGAGAAATCTTCAATAATTATTCATCATTTTGGGGTAGAAGATATATTTCAAAACTCTAAACCTTTCCATTGATAATTTCTAGGTTTAAATTACCAAAAAAAAAAAAAAAAAAAGATCCAGAGGTCTGAGTCTTGCACTCCAGAAGAGAACATGAAAACCAAGAAAGACATTTTAAAGAGAACTTAAAAAAAACATTCATGGCTCTCACGAGTCCATGTATTAAAATGAGACAATAAATAAAAATGGAACCATCGAGACTGGCCACTGAAGCAGCCAAAACCACACAATTGAGGTTAGGGGGAGTGGCTTCCAGGGAACGGTTCAAGCATCAAAAAAAAAAAAGTTTAAAAATTAAAAATACGTAGTAGTCCACAAGCACAAACAAGGCTAAAAGCACAGTGAACCTCAGGTGTGGATCCATCGCACACATAAGAGGATTCTGAATGTGTTTTCATTAATCAGAGATATAGGACAAACAGTTTCAGAAGTTAACCAACACTCAGAGTATGACAGTCTAGATGATAGACTACTTCACTACTAATACAGAGGTAGCTTTTCAAAGGCAGTGCAAACGTATGTCTATTTACAATAAAATGCAATTCATCCAGACATCCTCTCCTCTGAGAGCACCAAGGTGAGTATATTGTGGACAGGCTGACTACAAACTGCTGCCAAATTATTAAGCAAAACTTTGCTACAACCTAGAAACTTCTTTCTTCACATAAAAAAGTACAGGGGACTTCCACTGAATTTTCAGTTTTGTAGTTAAAGTGAAACAAAGCCATTCAGAGGTGTTAGATGTGAAGAGATTCACCATAGAGAAATACAGTCAGAATTGTTTACAGAGGTGATGCCTCTAAATGCTACTCTACAGGAAATACACAAAATGGTTGCAGATACTCTGGATAATGATATTATTGAGAACTATTCAGGGCAGAGATGCAAGGTGTTGTAGGTGAATACAGTCCCCGAAGATAGAGAATTACCATCACATGGGTCGGTTCACTGAGTGTTCTGAAATAAGTTAGAATTGGATGAAGGACCACGCCTGAAACTCATCCTCCTACACATTAGTAACTACAAAATCCTCTTCCATTGCTTGTTTTCTGTGAAAACCTGTTTGCTTCCCTCCACAAACCCATCACCTCCTACTCTTCCATGACTGCTTTCTTCTGCTGACATTGAAGCCTCCCAGAACTCCACCCTAACCTTCATTTTCCCCACCCTTAAGCTCCATTTTGGGAGTTGAATGCGTTACTTTTCAATGCACTTTTCAAGACAGACCCCTCTTAATGGCTTTACATTTCAGCAAATAAATTTTGCAATCTTGAATAATCATTGGAATTTACCTTTAAGCGTACTCTCATGTCCTGCACTGCACATTGCACATACTAATGGGATGTTAAAGGCTGCCAAAAAGCAAAAACATCGGCTACATTAGGTGATCATTTTCATCCTAGATAAGAACGAGAAGTAGTAACATGTAACTTAAATAAAAAAGTAATAAACAAGACTGTTCAGACAGTTGGGTTAATACCAGGTCTTACAAGCTATTCCCTGAAAAAAAAAATACATTGCTCTTTTCAAACAATTTGCCCTCTATTTGGGGCCAAAAACATGGAGGTTGAGCACAGAAGCCCTTGAATGTCACAACAGTGTCAATGTAGAGCACCAGAAGTGTTTGCAGGCCTCCAAAGTCATCCTCAGTCCCAGAAAATGGAATAAAGGAGGCCAGAGAGGCAGCGTGTTAAAAGTTGGGCCCTTTGCTGAAAGGGTTTCCCTGGAGGCCGTATGCCGTGTAACAGGAGGACGGGTCACACATCCCTGTGGCTCCTGGAGGGCCTCGTTTGCCTGGGATGCCGGGTGAGCCAGGCTTCCCACTGGGGCCTGGGGGTCCTGCATAACCTTCTCCATCATCTCCGCGAGGACCTTGCATACCTGTGAGTGTACAGAGTGCAGATATAATACTGAATATAACAGAAGGACGTTGTCTTCACTGTCATAGCAAAGCCTCATGGTTTCAAAAATGCATGTGCTTCTTCAGTGACACAAAGTTGATCACTGGGTTTGTGCAACGTTATTGAATGGTTCAACACGTTTGAAGGAGAACGCTAACACATATTCCATTCCAACAACCGGGGTTACAGACTTTCAATGAAAACAGGAAATACTTTATTACATTTACATAATTGCTGTGTCATAAATGGAAACGTACCTGGAGGACCAGGTGGACCTGGCAACCCAATGTCAGCCTGTCCTTTGGCACCCTTCATGCCCATTGGCCCAATATCACCTGTAATAAAAGGGTTGTTTTAAATTATGTACAGAACATACACAAGATACTGCTATGTGCAAACCATCACATAGGAAAATTGTGCAAGTTAATACATTTCTACGTGCCCTGAATTTATAAAGATTACCAACCATATGATACAGGTTGTGCAATTTTTCAGTCTTACCTTTAATGCCCTCTGGTCCCCTTCTCCCTGGTGTCCCAGGGTATCCCTGAGCCCCAGGCCTGCCCGGATATCCTGAAGGTCCATCTGGGCCCTGGGGTCCAGGGGGGCCTGGATCACCTGGAGGTCCCTTAACCATCTCACAGTGTTGGCAATTGTTAGGTGACATCACCTGAAGGAGCTGTGGCAGCTGATCTGTAGAGGGTGGTGGAATTATTGATAAATTTTTTCAGAAGGAAATTATTTGATACATGTTTTTCAGAAGGAAATCTTTCATTATTGGGTTCTGAGCAAAGCTTGTGTCTTATTGTCTCTGGTTTCTGCAAGTGCGAACTGACCACGACTAGCCTTGATTTGTAGTTCGCCACCTCAGCATTTGTGATGGGAAGTATTCCATTACAAAGAAAACATGAAGCTGATGCAAAGCTTTAAACCTCTTTGTTTGGGAATAAAGATTCTGGTAGACCTTAGGTCATTTTAGCTAAAGCGTCACAGATGTAAAAAAAAAAAAAAAAGCCCATGCAGCAGAGATACAGAAATTGGGCAATTGCGCCAGTTAAGCAGATTTGTGGGTTTTCTTCTTTTTTTTTCTGAAATGAAGAACCGAAATCTTTGCTGCTTCTCCCACCTCTCCAGATGTTTCCAGTGGGTTGCTAACAGACAGCACAACACTAGCTTCTGTGACGTTAGCCATCATTATAACGTATAAAGTTACAAAAATGACTCTCGGCCAACAGACAACAGGTCTGTGTTTTGAGGTATGTAAGATCAGTCATGCATTATATGTTATATATAAGATCTCCTGAAGACAATGTCAGGAGCAGTTATTTGTCTAGAGCTGCTTTTCAGTGGAAGCCCATTTTGGGATGGTATGGAAGAAAAAAATAATACAAAATGTGCAGAAGTCTTAGGCACCTACGATAATTATATGTATTTAAACGAATGCCTTGACAGTGAGCATGGTGCTTGTATAAAGTTATATATAATCACAGTAAATAAAAAAAATTATAATATAAAACAAATTAGAAATATAAGATAATTTTTTTTCTATAAAGTAGTAGGTGTGAGTGAATTTCATAGTGTCGCAGTCACACAGCTCCAGGGGCCTGGAGGTTGTGGGTTCAATTCCCGCTCCGGGTGACTGTCTGTGAGGAGTTGGTGTGTTCTCCCCGTGTCCGCGTGGGTTTCCTCCGGGTGCTCCGGTTTCCTCCCACAGTCCAAAAACACACGTTGGTAGGTGGATTGGCGACTCAAAAGTGTTCGTAGGTGTGAGTGTGTGAGTGAATGTGTGTGTGTGTGTGTGTGTGTGTGTGTGTGTTGCCCTGTGAAGGACTGGCGCCCCCTCCAGGGTGTATTCCCGCCTTGCGCCCAATGATTCCAGGTAAGCTCTGGACCCACCACGACCCTGAACTGGATAAGGGTTACATATAATGAATGAATGAATGAATTTTTGGTTCGAAGAACTGGCGCCCCCTCTAGGGTGTGTTCCCACCTTGCACCCAGTGATTCTGGGTAGGCTCTGGACCCACTGCAAACTGAACTGAACCAACCCTGAACTGGGTAAGTGAATGAATGAATATCTAGACTATGATTTAGTCAATTATAGATTCAGTGCCACACACAATGTGAAATGTTACACAAATTACTGTGCCCTGATTATCTCATGGTAGTTTTAAAAACGCTCCCTGATAAAAGTTTGAAATATGTATTAGGAAACATCAAAAATGATTTCTTTTTTTCATATCTATAATCTTAAAGACACACCAAGAAACTCAATATTACAGGAAACACCAGTGTGTACATGAGTAAGGGGAGTCAAATGGAGACACATACTCTGCAGAACGGAAGCACAGATCTTCATCAGGTGTTCCTCAGAAGGTGGTTTTCCCTGAGAAGAAAAAAAATGCTACAGATCAAATCTTGCTCTCTCACAATGTCTGGACACCTTTTCATTTTCAATACAGACAGTGATATCAGAAACTTGAAATTGATTCCTGCATCAAAACAATACTTCTTTGGTATTGCTTCAGTCACTTGAACAGGTGAGGGTGTAGTGGAAACATCAGTGTTCTTAGTAATTACTATCTGAAGAAATAATAAGTTATAAGACATTTTCCTAAATTACACTGATATACGTGAAAAAAACAGCTTCTAAAATGGCAAAATACCTGTTAAGTAGGTGTTTATTTTGAAAAGGTGGTCAGTACAAACATCTAGCTACATTTCAATGTATACAGCAGGACACTATATAACACCAAAAATCTAAATTATAAAGACTTCTAAAACCATATAAAGAATCATTTCTGTCTTTCACAACCCAGATTCAGTTTCATTTCAGTGTAATAAACAGGAACACCATATTTACATTTCATTTTCTTTGTATTAGCCATTACTTCATTCTGCTTTTTATAACTGAGATTTTATTAATCATCCTGTTTAAATGTGGTATTATCCTTAGAATGGGGCCCACAGGACCAACAGACCTGTGTTTAATATGTCAGGAGTGTCATAGTACCTTTGAGATGAGTTAGAGTGGCATTTGTTACCCAGAACTAATCATCGAACATCAGTACCTCACAGATGTTCTTGTGGCTGGCATCAAATACTCTACAATGCCCTTTTTTGGGCAGTACTGGGTGAGCACATATCTGCACACTTTTGGTCGTATAGTATCTCTCTCTCTCTCTGAGGAACAGATATAAAGTTTGGCCTTGATTAAATTCTTGGTAAACTGTTGGTTACAAGAACTGAGAACCAAGACTAATAGTTCTCGATTCTTGTATCTAAGAAGTCATTCCAGCAACTCATACTTATAACCATGTATTTGTTGTGTTATTATTATTGAAACTGATTGTAGGGAAGATTTTTCATATTTGTTTTGTTGCTACACTCTAAAAGATTATAAATCCAAAAAAAGGGGGTCACTCACTGGTTTCCCTGGGTAACCTGGGACACCTGGTTGTCCAGGCAACCCATCCTGACCCGGGGACCCTCTTGGTCCTACTGGTCCCATTAGTCCCATTTCTCCCATTTTCCCATCAGCCCCTCTGCTCCCTGGATCCCCAGGTGTACCTTGCTGAGAAGAGAGAGAGAGAAAGAAAGAGAGGGTTGTATGATGATATAATGAATCAATTGTATCCTAGTACAGTGGAACCTCGAGTTACGAAGTGTTCAGAATACGTACAAATCGAGTTACGAGTAGAGGTGCGAGCAAAATTTCTGATTCAGTTATGAATGTATTCTCGAGTTACGAAGAGCTGATCTTCGGGGTCCGACCGATAGTTGGTGTGGTGTTCGCTCACAGATTCCTCTCACATCCAGCCATCACATTCTTCTCACATGTGACCGCGCAGTATCAAGTCGTTCGTTACAACGTTTAACAAGTGTTTTTAGTGGTTTATTGGTAGAAAGTGCAATTGTAGTTTTGTTTAAAGTGTAAGAAAGTCCTGTTATCTACGTTTTGTACCGTGCCAGTATCCCTCCCTCCCTCTCTCCTCAGCCGCTCATCTGTCGTGTATTACTGTACCGTATTTTATACGTTTCTTAATCTATGTTGTTTACTGTATATTCTTTCATCTATTTATTTTGTTGTGTAATTTTAAGTTTTGTGTGAGTCTTACATATTGAAAAACATGCATTTTTTCATAATTTAGGACATTTTGAGGAATTGAGGCGGGAACAGATTAATCCAATTTCCATTATTTTAAATGGGGAAAATTCATTCCAGTTACGAGCAATTCCAGTTAAGAACTCAGTTCTGGAACAAATAAAATTCGTAACTCGAGATCCCACTCTATTTTAAACACAATTGTGGACATAGTTTGTATAATCTTCATAGAAACGGATGAAATGAAATGGGACTCTGGAGCAGCTGCGCATGAGCCTAAGGTCACTATACCCATTGCCAGTGGTGGACGAAGTACAATCATGTATAGGTCAGCAAACTCGCATGACCTAAATCCCATAGAGAATCTATAGGGTATTGTCAAGAGGAAGTTGAGAGACACCAGACCCAACAATAATGCTCACGAGCTGAAGGCCTCTATCAAAGTTTCCATAACACCTCAGCGGTGCCACAGACTGATTGCCTCCATGTCACATGGCACTGATGCAGTAATTCATGCAAAAGGAGCCCCGACCAAGTATTGAGTGCATATATTGTACATACTTTTCAGTAGGTCACCATTGCTGTATAATGACATTTTGATTTTAACATAATCGTTAACATTAAAAGAAATAAACGCTTGATATGGATCACTCTGTTTGTAATTAATCTATATAATATGAGTTTCACTATTTGAACTGAATTACTGACATAAGTTAACTCTTTGATGATATTTTAATTTATTGACTTGCACCTGTATTTGTGGCAGAAAGCCACAGAGCCTAGTTCTAATATCTAGTGTAAAACCTTCACAGAAAAGTAGTGTACTACAATTTATTTTTGAAATGTACAGAACAGAATTTTTACTAAAATCTTGTAAAAAAATGCACAAACTAACAGCAGCTATAGAAAGAGGTACTTTACAGGAACTTTTCTGTACTAATAAATGTCAAAAGGAAACATTTTTAACCGTGACACCAAGTCATGCAAAATGGGGTCTTAACTGAATTACTAACTTCAGCAGCAGTGATATTTCAGCTGCCAGAAACTGAAAGCTGCCTTAATTTGTGAATCAGCAGGAAATGCTGCTGCAAAAATGTATTTAGCATAAGCAAAAGTACGCACCTCTCCTTTCGTCCCTCTGGGGCCAGGCCCACCCTGCACAGACACAGGACAGATTCATTTATTAGATAAATAAACTAAAATAAGACTTTTAAAATATATGGAAAATCTATTTAAAATGGCATTTATATATTACTTTAGCTTAAAAAGGCAAATTCATATTTACATTTCATAGCATTTAACAGACACTTATCCAATGTGACTTATATATTCCAATTTTAAATATTAATCCAAGTTTAATACAGTGTTAGAGTGCGTGACCAGTGACTATAGAGTAATAGCATAGTATGCTCAGCTGGACAGGCAATTGAACCCCAGTCTAAGTGGAGGACAGTGGTGTTATCCATTATGCTATAATAACCACGTATAGTTAATAGTCTGGACTCTTCTAGTCTGGACTTTATTTCAGAAGCATTATATTTTACATACTGGTGTTCCAGGGACCCCAGGTGATCCATCAATGCCTTTTGCTCCCTAAAAAAAGAAAGATAAGTGAAATGTCTAAAGAAAATATAAATAAAGGAAGTAGATTTTATGAGCACAGTTGTATGCAGAAGAAAGTTAAATGTACACCAATCAGCCATGACATTAAAATAACCCTTTGTTTTGTTACTGCAATCTTTATCATTCTTATCAGCTCTACTGATCGTAGGTGAACTTTGCAGTTCCTACAATTACAGACCATCTCTTGCTCTGCATACCTTGTCATTCTTCCTAGACCCTGTTCTTCAGCAGTCAGGACCACCACAACAGGTACACAGCTGGGGGTCTTACTCAGTGCTGCAGTGACACGTACATTGGGGTGGTGTATATGTGTGAGCTGTTTGATCTGTTAGCTGTGAATTAACTGTGGATGCAAATAACTAAAGACTGTAATTGCAGAACTAAAAATGTCATTTGTGAAAAAAGTGTAGAATCAAGGAGATCATTTTACAGTTTTAGCTTATTGTGTTTTAACAAAGAATTAAAGTAAGTGTGTGTGTGTGTGTGTGTGTATGCTATTACATGCTCTTGTGGTTTTAAAAGAGATGACTAAGTTTCCGTCTATTTTGGAGAGACTCTGTTTCAGAGAAACATTTAATGCCAGTCAGAGCCAATCAAGTACAGTTTTGTCAACTAGTACTAAAGATAATTCCACTTACAACATTAATTTGGAGTTTATATGAAGTAACTTTCTCTCTCCCTTCTCCTTTCTAAACCTGTTCATGTCTTGCCCCCAACCAAGCTGTTGAGTTCATTTTGGCAGCGACAAGAACTCAGAAACAAACACACACACAACGGAAGAAAAATAAACACCATAGGCCACCACCCTCCACAATGCAGATGCAATACCTGACTTCCTTTAGGACCAAACGCTCCAGATTCACCCTGGAAACAGACAAGGTCAAAGATGATTAACAACTGTGAAATGTACCCACTCTTCATTATTCTGTGTGCACAGAGCAACACTTTGAACACTTTATTGAGTGCACCAGCTATGGGACACCTAAGGGGAGGAGACCAGGCCCTCACAGGTTTCTGGCTTGTTGTGTGATGCTAAAAGTTACGAAATATTATTCATCTTGTGCTCTGACAATGGCGAATACATTCAATGGCACTGATGTCTTACAAATTTGCGTCTTATGTTTTAACAAACCCCAAATCAACAAAAGTGACCAAATGTCTTCTTTAAACTTCATATTTTCAGCAGCTGCTATTACAATGCCAGTGTTTACATGGCAGCATACTAACATACAAAACCTCATCCCAAAGATGAAGTACGGTGGAGGGAGCATTGTGATTTTAGGTTGCTTTTTTATAGTTAAAAAGTTATAAGGTCACTGTACAGGTACCAGCAGAGATTAAATACAGCATGAGGCTCTGAGCGTAGGGGATTTGGGCAAAATGAAAATAATTAAGTGGCCTATTGCATATTGCATTTCATATTTAGAGCTAAACAATATGTTTCTAACAAACATACTTTCTTTAAATTTAAAAGTACGACAAAATTCAAGCTTCAGCAAAGTTACTGCTGCTATATTTAGGTCTGTGTTGTCATTTTGATCTCTTTTACACATCAACTTTCATGCAGTAGAAGAAACCACACAAATATTTTTGTGTGAGCTGTTTATTTATCTCAAAGTTACCTGTGTGAAGACTCAGATATACACCATATGCACAGTGCAAACAGCAGGCTATCACATTTCATTGCTTGTTAGCTAACTTACATTTACACTAGCAAGATTTTAAACCTCAGACACCAACTGTGTTTTTGGCTAAAGAATTATATACATCTGACTTTTACACACAGACTTTTAAGCCACTGCTTTATGCGAGAAAAGAAAATCAATATGTTACAGAGTTGTTTTGGTAAAGTTGACCTGGTTTGTATTATTTGGCGAGGACGTACCTTCTCGCCTTTTACACCTGGTAGGCCCTGAATCCCTGGAGGCCCCTGAATCCCATGTTCTCCGTCTGATCCCTGAAGAGAAAACATTAAATCATTTCATTAAGTTTTTAAGGGCACATATTCTAACTAATATGAGGTGAAATATGTGTTAATTCCTGTTAGAATCTTCAAATAAAGCTCTAATCTTTATTATCTGATGCTGCAGCCACAGCCTTCACCTTTTAGGCGAGGACAACTGTCCCCTGTCTGTGCACCATGAGCATCTACAGGGTTTAACCTGTGCAAATGCTACAACAATTTTGCTCATGATGTCATTACTTCACAAGCACAGTGTTTACAAATGTAGCGTTTCTGACTTTTCAATCCTTGGATGCAGATAAAAACACAAAAAGACTAGTCTGCTTAAATAAAATAATAATTTATCTTTAGCCAAATATGATAGGATTGCTAAGGTCATTTTCATATTTCGTAATAAACACGGTTCGCCGCTGCATACGTTAGCAAAAAAACATGAGCAGTTGCCTCCACACCTAGGATTGATACTGAGCATTAAAATGTTCATTAAGCAAAGTGTGAAATATTGTGTGAGCAGTGTTTCCTCTGTGTCTTTCCTGTATAAAAACCTCAACATTAAATCCCCTCACAACAGTAGACAAGTATTAGGAACAAACAAGTGGGTACAAATTGTATTATTTCTTTCAATTTGATAAATTAAAAGGTGTTTGTTACGAGTTTTTTAATTCAGCAGAAAAGGGAAATGGAAATTTTCTGTTAAAGAACAACAGCAAGATTCTCAAAAGGACAATTCTTGAAAGTAACAGAAAATAACATCCTGGCAGACGCAGCAAATCTGTCAGCTCCGACATTAACATTAAAAAAATTCCCTTGTTCCATTAAGTGGATTTTATCACAGAGTTTTAGGTGTGTGTTCCACTGGCACCGAGCCACAAACACCTTAAATGGAAACAAGTTTATTTATAGGAACTAAGTTTATTCTGTGAGGCAGAGACATTATCTCTATTCAAACCTAAGCTTTGAAGAGGAAGAACAAAGATAAACAGGGCATTTTCATTTTCACACTTCCAGCAAAGGGAAAAACCCCAAGTATTTAGTCAACAGCTGGATGATACTCACTTTAAGGCCAGGTACTCCTGGGAGGCCGTCCTGGCCTCGAGCTCCAGAGTTCCCCTGCAAGAAATAACACCAATTCTGACCTTTACATCAACATTCAAAATGTAGGGCAGTAAATTTCAGTTTCAAAAAATGTCTGATGTGAGTTTACCTAGTTCTAGTGTCATTAAAAAAAAAAAATAGGGGAAAACATGGTAGTCATTTAATAGTATTTGCTCATCCCTTGATAGTATCTGGTTCTGACTTAATAGTATTAGGTAAACACTTGGCGTTTCAACTTGGTGTTCACATGAAGCAATGTGCTAAAAACTTGCAAAACAAAGACTGTAAACATGCAATTGCAATTGTTCTAATTATTATTTACCTTGGGACCAACAGGACCCTCTGCCCCCGGTGGTCCAACAGGGCCTGGTGGTCCCTGGAAAAAAAAAAGAGATACGATGATAGAGTACATGTTCAATAAAATAATCATATAACAACAAAAGGGAACAAGCTTGTTACAGACTACGTACATGAAAGTAGCTCATCTAAAACAGAGAACGCCTGCAAAGTCATTACTTTGGTCAAATCACAGAAAGTACAAACAAAGATGTTGAGAATGCATTCAATAACAAAAAGAGACTAGGCGATGATAAAAAAGAAGGATGTGGTGGTTACGTGTGAAAGCTATGAGCATCTCATGTGTCTTCGCGTAGTGGTCTTATGTGCTATTCCAGCTTGATTTGTTGTGGTCTTTTATCTTTGTTATACAAGACCACTGAGAGAAAACAAAAATGAAGCCCATAGTTTTCACACCTTGAACCATTTCCTTCATCATCAAGTAAGTTTCAATTTCCTATTGACACACTGTGGCCTTTAAATGTTACTGTGATAGGTTTAAACAAAAAGTGAAAATTAAAACCTTTCTTCTACAGATGGCACACCACGGCATGTTTTAATGCACAGTTACTGTTACTGAATATAACAAATAGGAAATAAAAGGTATTTTGAAAATATATATTTTGGGATTTTTCCCCAGTATTTTAAACTCCTAAGAAATACAGAGATATTCTCCTTAAACATATGCGCTGTGGCTTATTTTCATTCACAAAATCAACAAAACATGCTGTTCTTCCATGGGCAGTGCTCAAACTCCTGCATTCCAGCAACCATTTGACATGCAATACTTCAGCACCCCAGCAGAGAGTAGCACTGTTCAATTAGGCAAGGCCTAGGAGTTGAGATCTAGATCCAGAACTGCGCTTATTACCCTCAGAGCAAGTAACTTCAGTGTCATTCTCAGGTTGCATACCTCAGGTCCTGGTGGTCCAATTGGGCCCAGTGGTCCTGGTAACCCCCTCTCCCCCTGTAGTAGTTAAAAACACAATATAAATACAAAAATTACACTTAATGTACTTGCCATGCTCACATTGGGCTAATCACGCCCCACAAGACCACCAGGTGGATCATTCTCAATGCTGCAGTGACAATGCCATGGTAGTGGTGTCGTAGTGTGAGTTGGGCTGGAATGAATGAATCACACACAGCAGTGCAGCAACTGATGAATTACTGTCAGATATCAGATAAGATATCAGATAAGTGTGTCTAATAGAGCGGACAGTGGGTGGATAGAGTGTTAAAAAACTCTAGCAGCACTGCTGTGTCTGATCCACTTGGACCAGTGCAACACTCACTAACACGACACCGCCACGTCAGTGTAAATGCAGCGCTGAGAATGATTCAAAACTCAAATCATATGTTGTCCCCTGGGAGTCCTGAGCATTGTAGCGAAGAAGAATAGGGGGACAAAAAGTATGCAGAGCAACAGTAATTGTAGAACTACAGGGTGCTCCTGTGTGGTCAGTGGGGCTGATAAAATGAACAAAGTTTAGAAACTAGGAGGTGCCTTGAACTTTATGTGTAGACTGATTTTCCAGAATGTTCTCAGGCAATCTGGTTAAGCTGTGTTTTCATTCAAATGTTGCCAGATGTTTAATACAACACACAGCTGGAATACTGTGTTTTAAATGGGACTTTAACGGATACGTCTTTTGGGGTCAAGCGAGCCGCATGCCTTGCTTGTTATTTGGTTACAACTCACACTAGAAGAGTTCTGGTGATTATTCTGAGTTCTTACCTTGGGTCCAACAGGGCCTACTTCTCCCGGAAGTCCCCGATCACCCTGAAAAACCAACACAGTGCTGGGAAACACAAACAGGAAACCAATCCAAGGACAAAACAATATTACATACAGCAGTTACAAAACTCTGAAACCACAGCCAGCATGTCTTTGTACGTCTTTTGTCCACGGAAATGTTTCTGGGTATGTTCAGTGTTTCCTCACAGCTTGTTATTTGTTTCATCTACTGGCAAGTGGTGCACTCCCTCATTTTAACGGTAATTGCACACGAGGGACACATGATTAAAGATTGGGGAAGAGAGGGAGGGAGAGAAGTAGAAAAAGAGAGCATTTTAAGGACCACATTAGCTTTTCGAGCTGTGTTAGCTTTAAAAAAGCCTCCCCCACCCAACCGGAGTTGGGAACACTGGACTGCTGAAGGTTTTCCTTTCAAATGAACCAACTTCATTTGCCATAAACAGGAAGCACCACCCGAGAACACTGTGAGTGAACGAGTGCCGTATTCATCAGTCAAGCAGACAATTTTCTCAGCCCACTATTTCTGTAAACTGCCGCTGTGCTCAAATGGGAAGGGTGTGGACATTTGTATAATGTACAGTGCAAAGGTCAGAGACTACCCTTAGTATTTAATTGCTAACTTATTGCCACCCCCCCCTCCCCCCCTCCCCCCGAAGTTGGTTGCACTTTCTTGCAATCACAATCATATTTGTGTTGTCAAGTACATTCTGTGATGTTGAGGACTGGGCTCTGGAGTGGTCAGCTCAGTTTTTTGATGCTTGATTCGCAGATGTTCCTCATTTTGTGCAGGCCGTTTTTGTAACCACCTCACATCAAGAGATTCCCAATGTGTTTTTAATATATAGCCACGCATAGAGCTATATGTAGAAATATATTTGTAGTGATACTTTGCCAGAAATGTCTTTAGGCTGAGGTTTGAATCAGTGGTTGTGGAGGAGGAGGAGGAGGAGGAGGAGGAGGGGGCTCACAGAAAGACGTGGTGGTCCAAGGTGGGTGAGGTAGAGCACATTTATTGACATTTCAGAATTAGATTCTAGAAATATCCATCTCCACCTGCTGGGGTTTGTTTTGGGCTTAGTCAAAGTGTTCCACATGCAACAAGAAGAGAACGTCCAGAGGTTGACCACAGCAGGGTCTGTATTAACCACCAGATTAATCACAAAGACCTAAAATAGAGCTCCATCTCACGACACAGAGCAGGCATCAAGGCAGCTACAGAAAAAAATTCCATACGCTGGCTTTCAACAACGAACCAAAGAGAAAAAAAGAAACCCTCTCTCTGCAGCCAGCACTTCTCCACAAGAACCTTCTGCCAGAAAGAATAAATGTCAGACTGAGCTGAGAGTGTTTAACCATTCATAGAGCATTAAAATTACACTACAGTCATATGCTAAATTTTGGGGTTTTTTTCTTTTTTTTCTGTTGGGGGGTGGGGTAGACTTTGCAGACATTTTAGCATATATTTTATGTGTAATGTCTTATAATACCTGAAACTGAGCATCTATTAAAACACATCAAAGTGTCTCTCTTTCAAATGGAGATATCTCACCACCCTTCTAGTAAGAAGAGAAAAAATTTTCCCTTTTTGCTTAAGATTAATTACTAAAAAACCAGCAAAAACCTGTGGTTTATGGGGTTAAAATTTAATACTCATACTGAAACCTCACCTGATCTGGAAAATAGCTAATGGAAAGCAAATAGTGCCGCGGTATACAGTTTGTCAAGTATCCTTTCACACTCGTTTCCATGTTATATTCAAACAATGCAATAAACACTTGATCTGTAAGCCGCCCACACAGAGACCTTTTAACATACATCTCAGGACTGAATGTTCCTAGACATCACTCGGAATTAGTGTGTTTGGCCGCTTTAAGGTGCCCTTACTGTGGACCTTGCGGTCTGCACATACAACTTAATATCTCTAGAGAATTCATTAAACCTCAGGTCACTAATGCCATGTGTGGGCTAGTAGTGTTCAAGCATGCGTTAGAGTGCTGTCTGCGATCCAGATTAGATCATCCAACATCAGTACCTGACTTCACTAATGTTCTCATGGCTGAATACAAACAAATCCTTACAACGATCTAGTTTAAAGTCTAGAGCATTGGTGAGGTCTGGCGCTTATGTCATATGAATAGGTGTATGGAATGGTGGCCCATATGGTGGGTATGCAGCTGTGGAGCCTGATGCCTGAGAGATTTATACCCCTCTGGCCCACACTTGGCATTGGGGAGGCTTCAAATCAAGTGTTAGCCAAACTGCAAACCTCTAATGATAAATGAAGGATCTTGCTCTCTGATGCTTGCTGGTTTTGGCTTGGGCCGACTCAACCAGCTGCGTCGCTAATGTCGTTAGCCTGTTTAAAAGTTTGCGGACAGTCTTGCGTATTTATGTGGTAATCATAGCAGATGGATGGCATGTGACGCTTTGTCATGAGGTCTATAGGAGCTTGGTTTTCTTTCAGCATCTACAGCTGAGCTGTGTTGTAACTGAGGGCATTCTGGGAGACAGTAAACACTGTGGCTACACAGCCTCCATATTTGGAGTGGAATCATGTCAAACACAGTGACTCTGGCAAGTTAAAACACTTTAATGACGCTCACATGGCTTCTGGAACCCACCATTGGTCTAATGTATGTTGTGTTGAAATGAAAATAGCAATAAAGGCTGCAGAGTAAAGAGGATAGAAAGAAAACGATGATGATGATGATGATGAGGATAATAATGATTACCATTATAGGGCTAAAGTGAAGAAAAATAACCAACGCGTCAACTTACTGGAATGCCGCTCTGGCCCACCGCTCCAGTCTCACCAGTAACCCCCTTTTCACCCTATTGAGAAAAAAAAAACACAATTTTTAGAAACAAAAAGGCATTTTATATCCATGGTGTTTAGCAAATGCTCCTATACAAAATAAATTACAATTGGAATCATACTTCAGATGCAGGTGAATGTACTGTTAAGAGTCTTGCCCAGGGACTCTTACTGAGGTAGAGTGGTGTACTCACCCAAGAAGAGAACTGAACCCTAGGCTTCTGTGTAGAAGGCAGCGGTGTTAGCCACTATCCTCACCAACCTCCACCCGAATTACATTTAAATAATGTCCAGTTTATTCACCATCTTATCACTGCTGTTGGAACCAAACCTTGTATCTCCAAATTTTAAACATTTTCCACTTTTGCATAATATCACAATGAGCGGGCCAGTAGGAACACCTGGATTCAAATATCGTTACATAAACTAACATTCCTTCTCCTGAAAACATCATACTCAGGAAGTAATGTCAGACATTGTAAGGACAAAAGGAACATAAAGAAGCTAAAAAACATAGTTTCCTCATCTCACTTAAGGAGGAACAGAAAGTGCTGAGTTGTTTTTTTTCTTCTAACACATTTTGCAAAGTTTCTGCAGAATTAATCCATTACGACGTAAACAGTTGCTCAGAGCGGTTTGATGAGTTTTAAATAAATTTACAGAATAACAACTGTCCACAGTGAAGGTGATGGGAACCAGACATCTATAGTATCCAATGTCTCTGAAAGTTCCTTCACAGAAAGTTATTACACAGACAAACCTACATGGAATGATAATAATATAGGCCTAGTTTTATGATAGTTTTGAGATAGGGCCTAAAACGTACACATAAAAATACTTTGTATGGCAAAATACTCCCTAAAGAGAAATGTAATGGGGTTTATCACTATGGTATGAATTTCAAAAAGATGTAGATTCACTGGTGGCTGTGGATGTAAACAATATACTTATATTTGTGTTGAAGACACTGCAAAACTAGGTGCAATTTATCAATCTTGTAAAGAGAAGCAGTTGGTCTATAATAATAATAATAATAATAATAATAATAATAATAGAAATTGTCTACAAATTATAGAATGCTCTTTTAAAATACATGACTTTAAGGAATGATTCAGTCATAAACGCTAATGGTGCTAACAGTTAATGAAAGCTTGTGGTTGAAAATTACATTATGCTAACTGAACTAAGCTATTACTTTTAACATTACTTTTACAGCAACATAGCAACATTACAGCTTGGGGCTTTTTTTTTTAAGTTCTTATTTCCTATCTCAAAATGTGGTTTTGTAAAGGGGCCATCTCTCTCTCTCTCTAAAGAACCTATGAAAATCTGCTCAGAATAGTAACACCCATATCCTGTGTCACATTGTAAGCACAGGTTTATTAACATCACGTCTGACACATGCAGATTACTCAATATGTAGCTAATTAATTAGCATTTACAGTGATGTGCAAAAGAGAAAATGAAATTACATTTCAGTGTTAAAACAAAGTAGGAAATATACTGAGTATAAATGTAAAATCCAGGAGTACATAACTTCCCAGCTCTTTACACAGGGAGGGGCTAATATAAAGGAACATTTAAAAACTATACAAATTGAAACTCATATTCTAAATTATTGTTAAACCTGTAACCAGCCTCTGAAAATATAACCAACTTCTAAGGCTGAACTTTGGTGGTTTAATGAATACAGCCCCATATTTCTACCTGTATATGTGGTCTCAGAAGCATATGAGAATTGAAGCACACACACACAAACCCACACACACACACACACTACATGTCACCTTCATTGCCCCTTTATGAGGTTAGCCACATGCTTGTGTGTCCTTTGAAGCGCCAAACCTGGCTGCCCCACGAGTATCTAACCCTGTCATTTTGATAATAAGAAGGTGGTAGGAACTCTTAAAAGTGGTCACAAGGTGAAGTAATAGTGGCAAATATTGAAGAAGAGAAGCTGGAGAAGTCTGACCAAAGCGTAGGGTGAGAACTCAACCAGATGAGATCCTGAAAACAGAGACTCCCCTTATGATAATGATTTACAATGCATTTCTACAGAATTTTTTAAAATAAATTTGGATACTATATTTTACTGTGGTGTAGCATCAGTATGTAATAAAACAAGAAGACAATTATAATGTAAAAAAGGCAAATATCACAATGGAAATTAAACATGTTCATAGATGTGTGTTAAAAACCCAACTGGGTTTTTACCCCCTAACCAGTTCTCCTCAGTCACATAACGCTACCAAGCTGGGAGGGTGACAGCTAGCATGAGTTTTTTAAGCTCTCCTCAAGCGATGTTAGAGGACAGTTCGACCCCTTGGTGTAGTATATTGCCTGCTAATTATGCCAATTATGTTCTCTTTGACTCCCAGCCATGGATGGCTAGTCCATTGCTGGGAATCAAACTCTTTGTTTGATGGCTGTGGTCCCTATGTGCCCAAGGCCCTATGCTCCCAGAGCCCTTAATTTGTTGATTGAAATGCCAGCCCTATATTTCTAGGGCCCTATGTTCCCCAGGCTATATGTACATCCTTTGTAATTTTGGAAGAAATTACTATACTCTTAGGGCCTGATGTTCAAATCTTTGTTCCCATGGGCCCAATACTTCAACCCTATTTTGCCTCACTCAAGTTTCCTTGATTGAAATATAGGGCCCTGGGAACACAGATTCATGGGAAAATTTGGCCCTGGGAACTGCATATACTGCATATATATAGGTAATTTACCGACAGTCATGTTTCATAGCCTCCTAAACTTAAAGTTACGAGCAGAAAATGTTAGCTTGGATATTGGTGGGGAAAGAGAAAATATCTGATAATATCTGTGCAAATTCAGCTTGAAATATCTCAGAATATCCCCTTTCATATGATAAAACAAAGTAACACCATAACAACATAAGGACAACAAGCTAGCCATAACGTATCAGAAAGGCAGAAACTATATCGTGCCACCTCTAAGTACTAATGAACTTCATAGACCAAATTACAGCAACGGTACAGACCTCAGCCTTAACATTTTTTCCTGATTTACCCAGCACATTCACAGCACATCTGGACACTTAAATACAGTATGTTTCCAGACAGAAGACATGGATATAGCAGAGCTATAAAAAAAAAAGTTACACACATGGATTAAGCAGGATATAATTAGCTTAAAGCTAACATGGGGGTGTTGCCACTTAGGCTGCATTTTTACATTCTGTAAATGAAAGAAATATTTCACTGAAGAAATTACATGTACAACGGCAGCATGCACACGATCTAATTGGAAAGTGAGTATGAATTTTGAGGTAGCATGTTATTAAGATCTAAAATATGCTACGCCTAAAAGAGGCAGAAAGAGAGAGAGAGAGAGAAGTTTCTACATTTTTGCTCTTTCCCAAAAGCCAAATTAAAGGTCACATTTAAGCTGGAACCTTGGAGAAGGTTTCTGTATATGACCCTCCTTCAGCGGTCTGTGGTCACCTATCATGTACGGACTTTAATCATGGTATTTCTGGGGACATGTGCATGCAATGTGTCACAGTAACACATTAGACGCAAATTCCTACAAATACCTCCTAAAATTCAGTTATACACCTGGCCCATATTTTATTTTATTTATTTTTAACCAATTTAATTTAAACAGGCAAGTCATTAGAACAGCTTCTTATTTACCAAGGTTTTTATAGGAATAGATCCTACTGAAAATAGAATTTATTAAAAGATAGCTGATAAAAGTCTCAGGACCATCACAGGTAAAGGAAATGATATCATACAATTTAAACTGTAAAAATGAATAGCTTTTAACCATTTCATTACACAGCTGTGTTAAAAATTATTCTAAAGAGTACTAAAGGTAAGGTGTTTTAAAAATGCGTACCACAGCAGCTTTTGGGGACTATAATAGAAGCATTTTTGCTAAGAGAGGCTTCTTTCTAGTTTGAATTGCCTTTTAATAACGAGCCTCTTATATCAGAACATCCCTCACTGGCTGTGCCCATCACTGCCACAGACAATGATACCCAACACCCTTTCATTGTCACAAGAAAGCTGCAGCATATCATGGCCTTAAGCCTTTGATATGCACAGACCTCACACAAAGCATATAGTATTCCTCAAGCACAACAAGAATAATTGCAGCCTGTAGCCTTCGCTCTAAAATCATTTCCACGAGCCGAGTCCAGGGCGCCAATTATGCTGCTTTTATGAGACTGCACCTTTACTTTAGTCTTAACTATTTTGAGGGAATGAATTTTTTTTTTCAGCAAAGAAGGAAGTCCTTTACATTTTGCTGTACAGTGCTATACTGAAGTATTGGCACTCATAGTTAAGATATATTTATATGAATTTTATTAAGAGAAAATAAGTACACACCCGAACCTACAGTAAATGCACTTTTGTTGTTTATATGAAGAATTTAATATAATTAATTCATAAATAGATTTTCATTTATTATGTATGAGTTTTTCCAATCTGTAAAAATTAATAAATCAGTAGAAATCATTTTTAATTTTTTTTTTTTTTTACTTGACCAGGTGAGTACAAACTTCAGCCTCGCTCTACTTCCAGTGTTTTTCAACCTAATCTCTAACAACACTTAAGCAAAGTGAGACAAGGACATCAACCCACAGGATTGAAGCAAACTTATAATAGGTAAGCTTTGAGTCAATGGGATTTTTACTGTCCTTGTAATAAGTAACTTATTTATCATTATAGTTTATAACTTGTTTGCTGGTACTATAGCAGAGGTTAGAATGAAAAATGCTGGAGAATTATTTTAGCTAAATTAGTGTAGTATCCTGACAAATGAAAATGTGTGAACACCCCTAAGAACAACTTTAAATAACATGTTTTTTTCTGTAAATTGTAGTGAGTTTGTAATATTGGGGTGGAAATAAATAAATAAATAGTACCACAACGTTTGCACAGGCCATAGGTTATATTTTCTTTTATCTAATATGGTAATTTCAGCTTACATTACTTTCTGAATGTGTTTTTATGTATACAGCGCATTTCAAAATGTACTTATTTTGACTGAATCTACCAAATCTTTCATTTGATCAGGGGCGCTGAAGCCTATGGGCGCAGGTCCAGCAGGGCGGTTGGTTTTACAGTTGCGGAGCACATGCGCCCGAACCCTATCATTACAGAGCTCTTCCAGCGGGACTCTGTGCCTTGGCAAACCCACCCCAAGCGGGCTTTTATCCACTGGGCCACATCAAACCAGCTTGGGTTAAATAATCCCTGCCACAGCGCCGCTCTGGGGATGGGGAGCAGGGCAGAGACCTGTGCTCTGATCTATGGGTGGAGGCCAAAATGGGAGGAGTGCTCGGAGATGATGGAGAAAACTACAGTCACACTAATCTGGACAGAAAACCAAACCTACCCTAGCAGACCAGCCCCCTGTGGTCTGCTGTTTACCTTGTGTCTTACAGGATTACAAGCTTGGCAAAATCTCTCAACCTTTACTAGAGTAATCAGTGAATTTTACATCTCCAAATGTCACATCTTCCAAAAACAGACCTGTATCCAATCATCAGTAATGAACAAACATTGAACCGTGCCAAGTGACTTATCAAAGCCCTTAGATGGAAAGTTTGCACAGCTTAATGGGGCAGTAAGCAGAATGGTGTTACAAGTTACAAGAGTGAGAGAGAGAGAGAGTGAGACTCTCCCCCTGGGCAGTAGTCTACGCAGATGCTGGGGCAGATGCAGAGGCTGAAAATAGATTTGAGTGGAAGACACCACTTTTCTCCTCCTAGTGAAGCTAGAAAAGCCTCAGTTAAAAACCATACGGTGAACATACAACCCCTCAACTCTAATATCAGTGTGCAGCAAGAAAGGCTCATTTTAATCAATGCACAAATGCACAAATACACAATTCAAATTTAAATTCCAAGAGGTCTAAAACCAATTATGTAAAAGCAGTACATATATCTGGATTAACGTTATGGATAAAAACATGACCCAGTATTGGTTTACAACTAAGCTGTTCAATGAACAGTTTTCAACAAATGTGTGTTATTTCAGGACAGATTTGTTACAGATCTTTTTTCCCTTCTCTGATATGACATTCAGCACTTTCTGTTAAAACTGGCCTAGTCCTGACACTAGGTTATAGACTGAGGCCGACTCGACATTATATATTGCAGTTTTTAAAAATTTCTCCCAGTGTAACAGAATGTTTTTTCACTCTTACGAACTAACAACAATGACAAACTGAAATATGTGCTCTTTTAAAATGCTCATATGGCATTTGCTTCCAAAATGACCACTTACTATGACGGATAAAATGATGGTTTGGTTTACGCTGTTATTTTAAGTCAAACGCATAACTTTAAAAAATGTTGACAGATGAAAACTCATCTTAGCCAGACCCTAAGAACTAGGCCAGTACTTCCTGTCAGTGTTTTGACTCTAAACAGTCCCATGCTTTACATTCCAAAGGACAGTGAACTAACCCTGAAGCACAAGACTGTGTCATCTACCCACCGTGTCCTAGGCGTCAAGGCTGCTTTATTTAGCTTCCCAAAGGGGAAGATGTCTGCCTCCTGTTGGCAAACACTAAAAAACGTCTAAGGATGAAAAAGACGCAAGCAGAACCACAAATATGCCCCTGAGTGGCTAAAAATAAACCTGCAGAGACTTTTCCCATGTGAGCTAGCAGGACCTCTAGACTTTTTGACATTTTCTAGCTTCGAGTAGCTTGTCATATCAAAGCATCCACCAAAGCATGTCTCTTGGGTGTAAACCTGGCACACCTGGCACTGTTTCATGGCATGCCTGTTTAAAGCAGCAGGGATAGGTGTGGAATAGTAATTACCATGAGGAAAATAAAGCCATTTGCAAGATGTAATTATAGGTATTACTGTACCTTTGGCCCAACTGGCCCTGGGAGTCCGTCATTTCCAGGCACCCCAGGCTCCCCCTATATGGAAAATACGTTTAGTTTACAAATCTCAATTCCATAAAACACTTAAGAGTTCATCAAAAATAGTACAAATATAATTAATACTTTATCCTATCAACTGTTGTAAATTCATTCTCATTCTGAAAATGATGCCTGCAACTTATTCTGAAAACTACAAATGAATGACGGTTAATCCCTGAGATGGCAATGCATTGAATAATAACTTCTGTGAGGGATAGTTCTACATATATGTGCATAAACAGCATATGTTAAGAAGGAATAGCATTCAAACTAAATGGTAAAGAATCTGCAGCTGGTTAACGCCAACTTAAAGATATTCTTTGACATGCAGTGGGCAATCCATCTAGTACATATTTTTAAGCTTATATAACTGTGTAATTCATCAGGACTTTATACTCTGAAACTGGTACATACTCTGTGTTCATTTGCAATGGGAATGCTCAGTGGTCTTTCCTGGAAGGGACAGTGCAAGACTCAACTGGTCTTAGGCATGGTTATGAGCCTCCAGTCTCACCAAAATTATAGATTTAAGGGAAAAGCTGAAATATTAAATGGGAGAAGTAACAAATATCTGCAGCTGTGGGAAGGAGCCACTGAAAGTGGGTTCATTCATTGAATTTGCTTCTTTGGAAAAAATGTGAGCAAAATTGAACTAAACTATAAACATATGGAAACTTGGGGGAAAGTTTCTGGGAGCTGATTATTTCAGAAGCAGCACGTTGCCTATTTCTGTACCATGTATTGTTATCTTTTTTTGTACACAATTTGTATGTTTCTTTACCAGCAGTAGTAATTCTACTTTGCTTTCAGGCACTGCTCTCACCCATATTAAATTACTGATTATAAAGGATGTTCTGCAAGATCATATAACTCACCACTGGTCCAGGTTCTCCTGGGGCTCCCATTTCCCCTGGTTGCCCTGAGATTCCCTTTAAAATAGCACATTTAGATCAGTGATAAATGAAAAATGGCACAACACTGTTGTGTTCTGTGTGATATAGACATTACTTTGTTTTACCTTGCTTCCTTCTACTCCCAAATCATCCCATGTTGAAAGTCCTGGGCCCTAAGGAACCGAACAAGTTTGAAGCATACGTAAGTTGGAGTAAAATGGAGTGTAAAATTATCTACAAATGAGTAAAAATACAAATAAAAATCAGCCTTTTAGAAAATAGCTACTACTATTTTAAGCTATGCTATGTACTTTTGTCCATGTTTATATATAATAGCAATTATATATAACATACATTCTCTGAAACCATCATAGCTTCAGTATAAACGTAAGTAGATTTTAGGTATGCAGGATACACAGTGATAAATATACAGCCTTGAATTATTGAATATTAAGACATGGATTTTCAAAACCAGACACCATTTAGGATAAGATACTTTCTATTTAACTTCTGGCTGAACAATCATTTTAAGATTGTCTTACTGGTGGTCCTTGTGGGCCAGGTATTCCTGGTGGTCCTTGCATTCCGATATCTCCCTGTGAAAGTAGGACATATGTCAAAATCATTAAAAGTAATGCAAAGTATGAAGATGCACACAATAATTCTCACTTTTCTTTACATGAAAAATATAGATATGCACAAAGTAAAGGTGTAACTGCTTCTCAAAATAACTAATGTGGGCAGAGTTTATGCTAACTTTAATGTATGATTATATGACTTACTTTGGCACCAGTCAGGCCTCTCTCTCCTTTTTGTCCTTGTTGACCTGCCTCACCCTGTAAACGGAGGTGGAAGACTGAGTAAATAAAGAGAAAAAGCAAATAGGCCCACAACAAATATCATAATCCTAATTGCATGATGGACACAGGCACCTTTCATTTATTTTTGCAATGATGATATTTTAGGTGTGAGGCAACTCACTGACTCACTCAACCATCTAACAAAATGCTAACAAATAGTCCATCGCAACATTGACGCTGTTTATCCTTCTTAGATGAACAAGTCTCTTAGACCTCTCTAATTCAATTAAAGTATTTTTGTCAATTAAAATAAATACATTTCCACTCACTTTCTCCCCATTCCTTCCATGTTCCCCAGGTGCCCCCTTTTCTCCAGGCTTCCCCTTATGAAATGAAAAAGAAAAGGAGATTCATATTTTTAAAAGTACTACTCCATATTGAGAACATAAGCATGCTGATAATTGAGAAATGAATGCAATATACTCACAGGCTTTCCATCGGGCCCTGGGGGTCCCTCTCGTCCCTTCTCGCCTCTAAAGCCCTAATTATCAACACAGTGTCAGTTTACATTAATAATAATCATTAACCGTTATACAAGAACATGCAACATTTATTTTCCTGGCATTTAAATTAATTTCTTTTGGTCTAACTTCATTATTTTGTTCCCGAACCGTAAAATGCATATTTGATTTATTTATTTAAGAGAATTCACAATAATTTTAGTTGCCAGTGGGATTTAATTACAGCTAACTTTAGGTCAAGGTTGGCCATGTTTCTAAAAATGTATGTAAAGAAATGCAGAGTTAACAATAAATCTAATGTGTTATAATTGCTCACCATAGATCCAGGTAGGCCGGGTGGTCCAGGTTTACCACTAGGACAATCGCAGCCCTCCACAGCAAGAGCACGATCCACAGGACACTGCATTGTAACACAAATGAAACATTAGGTACATATGATCTATTACTAAGATGTTAAATATTTAATGAAACATACTGATTTTAAAATCCAGAGACTGAATGCAGACTCACCCTATCATCCACCTGTGATAGAGACATAAGCAGACGTTAGAAAGTGAAGGAGTTGTTTTTGTTTTTTCTTGGTTTTTGTTTGGGTAGGAGGAAATTGTGTGGCCTATGCAGGTAAACAGTTAGCATTATCTTACCACAGAGTATATCTCACAAGCAGTTTCTCTCTCGCTCTGGAGAGGGTCACAGTAAAGCCGTAACTTTTGTAGAACAATCTGAACAAGACACAAAATATATCACTTAAGTTCATTTAAGGCTAACCATTAATTGAAGGAGAGCATGAAAAAAGTTAGCATGAGGCCTTGCCCTTCATGTTAGCAGGCTCTACTAGCTTACATACAGCATTAGCATATTTGCTTAAGTTATTTATCCATCTAATAACATTAAAAACACATTAGCATGCATCAAATGTGGGGAAAATTACATATGTTAGTTGTATGCATGTGTAACCGGTGGTTAGAACCGGTGGTTAGAACACATATATTTTAACTCTGTTACACATGCATATTGTGTGTGTTTTATAATTCTCTGCTTATAAACCTTAGGATATTCAGCTGTGTTACTCATTAAAGCAAAGCCTTGAAGATGGTTAAATTAATGCTTTCTCACATCACATTTTGAAGAATTATCAAAATAAAGTTTACAAGAGCTAAATGGCATGCCAGTTTTGGAATCCCACAGCTAGCCCAGTTTAAACGAGCAGCTGGGTTAGCGTACAGGGCAGAGTGGTTTATAAAATACACTTTGGGATTAAACTGAGGACAGAATAATGAAATGTTGAAGCCACTTACTGGAACAGTGGTTTCTATGCTGACTTTTTTTGCCACCTGTGTCTTGCCATTGATGTAAATGGGAGCCACTGGGTTTAGGAGTTGTTCTTCCACATAGACGTCATCCAGATAACAAGTGATGCGTTTGGGCCTCACCAGCAACTTCAGCTGGTGCCAATCTGTGTCAAAGAGCCTCTTTGAGGAGACAGAATAGAGGAATTATTGGGTATTTTCATTATTTCTTTAACAGAACATTAGCTTCCAAAAATTATTTGGTGAAGTACATGTGAAACTTAGACACAATCAAATACGTTGATATGACATTTACTGTGTGTTAAACTCTGATGTCAACAGAAATTCCAAACTGGTTCCTTCAAAAAAGGCAGGACTACCCATAGTAAAGAAGAATCAAATAAGACAACTCTTTAACATAACTCTGTAGTTGCTTCTAGACAGTACTGAGGTCACATGAAATGACAGAAGAGCCTATAAATTAATTCAACACTGTGTATTTCGGTTTTGGTGGAGATAACGCATCTCGGCTTTCTGTCTAATGCTCTTTCTCCAACGAATGTTTAGGAGAATCACCAAGAACATCAAGTTTCTTGCGCCATCAACAAGAATTATCTGAGCAAAAAAATTATAATTTTTTCAAAGATCTGACAGACCTTGATGCCCCTGTCATTGAAAATGACAGTCTGCTCCCTCTTCACTGTGCTGGTGCTGGTAAAGGTCACTGATTTTTCAGCTCCATTTAAGGCCACAGCAATCTGCTTGACCCTGTCTTCAGACAGAACCCTCCAGAGGTCAAACTTCATTCGATGAGCTGGACTCTTCACACGCAGGGTGGCCACAAACACATATGAAGGAGGAAGGCCTTCTGGAAAGATATCCCTGTAAAATGTATCAATTTACATTTACAAAACTGTTAATGAACTGGAGATATAAACTGTTTTCAAATCAGGAACGCCTCATTGCTTTCTAGAAGCATAACACAGATTCACAAGATTTCACAGACAGCAAACATTATACTAGTTCTCATAACAGTGTTACAGATAGGAAAAAATCCAATACGAGGGCCCTGAAGAAAGAAACTACAAAAGTTACCTGGTGCTGCGAGTGAGGTCCAAACGAGAGCTCAATAGGTAAGCACCTTCTGATATGAGAGATCCCTGGACCTTTTTAGCCATCACCTCAATGTCCATTAGATTCATCAGGTCAAATCCTTTCTGTCCATTCACCGTACCAGCGATCCTCAAAGGACACACTGACTCTGAGGATTAGAGTGTGACAAGCTCATACAATCAAGTAGTCTAAAGTCATCATGTAATTTACATTAGAATAAATGGAAGGCACATTTCTTGCAGACAGACAGAGTATTAAACTTGAAGGAATAGCAAACATTCTAATTTAGAGAATGATGAATGGAAACTAGTAGCCACTAATTAGCATTATGCAACCATTTTGGATTGAACTATTCTTTCAGTTCTTGCATCTCCTCGCTTGCACATGTTTTTAACAGTCCATGTCCAACATATTTTGGTTTTATTTTTACTCTGAGGTTTATGAATGGCATTTGCATGTTTTGGCTGTCTGAAATAGCCTCTCTGAAAAAACAGTCAATGCTGAAACATGTCATATACATCAGACTGAATTGAAGGGACTAAACTGCAGAGGGTTTAACAGGCATATGGACAACAACTATGGATTCAAAGGAAATAAGCCTCATATGAAATGAAATTCATAAGTTTTCCATGAAATGGGCCATATAAAAATTGGCTTGGAATGAAATCCCGAAGGAATAGGATAAATTACAAAATAGGTTTCAATGAAAGAGCACACTGTATTAAATCATTAGTCCCAGTTGCAGAGCATCCAGTAGTCTTTCATCCTGCTCCCCATCCAAACATGCATCTCAAATGAGTTACTAAACAGTGTTCAACACGTGCAACCATCATTTCCAAATCAGACATCATCCTCAGGATTAGATGGTGAATGGCCTCTGTGACCCTCCAGGCCCAGAATTGTGAGGCGCCTTGCCCAAAAATGTGGAGCTTAACTCACCCTCGCAGAGTTTTTGCTCCATCACGTCCCTTATATTCCCAATGGAGGTGTAGTCCTTCACATGAAGCACGTAAGTGGACGAAGGCTTGTTGGCCATGGACACCAGCTCGGCGTTCGTGATCTCATTGCCCACGCCAACAGCGAACAAGACAATATTCTGGGCTTTGGCCTCCATGGCTGGGTCCACCACATCGTCCTGGGACCGTCCATCAGTTAGGACCACAGCAATGCGGTTCCTGGAGGCCTTGGTGGTATGGTTTGGGGTGGAGAAGACGTGGTCAGTGGCAAACTTGATGGCACGACCAGTCTGGGTCTTTCCCCCCATGTAGGAGATGGCAGAGATGTCCCGGAGAAGTTCTTGAGTGTTCTGGTGCCTGCCTAGAGGTATCTCCAACCTTGGAGTGTCACTGTACTGGACCACAGCCACCTGCGTGTGCCGGGAGCTCACGTCAAAGCCACTGGTGATGTTGATGAGCCAACGCTTGGCCGTGTCAAAATCCAAAGCCCCAAGACTTGAAGAGCCATCGATGATGTACACCAAGTCATTTGAGGTGGTGCTACAACCTGCAAGGCCAGGAAAGCATTTGCCCACAGGTCTATACTCACTGTCCACTTTAATACAAACCCTCACTTCGCTGCAGTAGATCTGTACTTTGTGTACGCTACTGCTGAGGATTCTGACCACAGAGTAACACTTTAATAGATATTTTTGGAGCAGGACTACACTTAAGTGTTTCACATCTGTGTCACTATTATCACAAACACTACCATGTCAGTATCACAGGTGTGATGAGAATTGTCAAACACGCAAATAATTACTACAATGTAATTGCCATTGTAAATTGTGCACCATAGATGTTTTAGAGTCTGTAATTGTACAGCTGTGTTGTGAGCCTGCAAAAAGTTAGTGTACCACAAAGTGAGAGTACGAGAAGTGAAGAGTGATGTACAATGAATGTACAAGACAGGATTTTCTGATAAAGTGGACAGTGAGGTTATTTGACCAGTGTGATGTGTTTCTAAAAAGCTCTGGAGAAACTAATCAAACAAATATCATTTGTTGTCAAGTACCAATTAACAATCATCAGAAAAATCACTACAGCATTTAAAACAAGTTTGTACATCATTGTAGGAGCACAGTGCTACATTTGGTCAGGTAGTGGTAAATAAGACCAACAAACCAGCTTGGACATCCTCCTGCTGCTGTCCTCTGGTGCAGGTCGGGATCAGAGAGGCCATCAGCAAACCCAGCATCCATCTCCTCATCGTAGGACCCATGGATGTTAAAACTGTGCAAGAACAAAATAATTCCTATAAAATCTGCAAAGCCAGTGGAATATACAGAAGTGTACAAAACCTTCCACCCTGGTTATTTTCCTATTAAAATTACCACTGATATTTTGATATATTGATAAAGATATGAAATATTCAAAATATATTGCTGTCAAAACATCACATCTTATATCTCAAAAACATTTAAAAATGGTTATGAAATGGAAAATGAAATTTCATTAGTAAAACAATGTAACTGAACTGATGTAATCATTTTATTGGCCCAAGGTCAGTTGATGCTAGTATAATTATGATCATAGTTTGCTTATGAAAATGATATTATGAAATTTAAAAAGAGCTTAATTTGAAATGGATGCATTACTCACCTCTTCAAAGGGGGATCCAAATTTGCATTGAGTGCTGAAAAGAAATATTTGTATAACTAAAAAAGCTGGACAGAATCAGCTCATCGCTGACACAGGCCTGTGTGCAGAAGTACAGCTGGATGGACAGATGCAGCTTGTGTTTATAGCTCCACAGACAGTGACGTATAACCTCAGCTCTCTGAATGAGAGGGTGAGACAGTCAGAGAGAGCGAGAGCAGAGGAGAGAGGGAGGGAGAGAGAGAGAGAGAGAGAGAGAGAGAGAGAGAGAGAGAGAGAGAGAGAGAGAGAGAGAGAGAGAGAAAGGAAGGGAGGAGTGTGGGTTTGACCCCTCCACAAAAAAGACTTTAAGAAAAATAAAACCAACACGGCTCCACACTACTGAGGCAACTTAGGATTCTGACACTGCCAACATCTCCTTCTGTCAGGCGTTTAGTTATTCACTAAATATACTGTGTGTTAGCATTAAAGAAGTAGTCCACTGAAGTTTTGCATTTTCAGCAGAAATAAAGCATTACAGTGTAAACAAAGTAATTCAAATGATTTATTTTATATACAGCTCCATTCCAGAGAAACCTGTCAAGAAATATTTGCTCACAGTGGCAGTGATAGGAACCAGATGTCTAAATGTTACTAAAAGCTCCCTCTCAGAAACCTGTTATTGTGAATGTGTTACAAGTTCTCAGCTCAGTGACATTGCTTTGGGATAAGTCTATAGTCTTTAACATATTTTTAATCTAACCATTATAGAGAGGCATATGTCATATTATATTTCACCTGAATAAACTTTAAATACCCATAAAAGCTCAGACACATGTAGGCTGACAGATCAAAATGGAAAAAAGGCAGTGTTTGTGTTGTAAACATGACCCCCTGGTTCCCCTGGATAATTAAATTCTCCACTATGAACAATGTAATTTACACAGAAATGTGGAAAATTGGTGAAATTCACCTTTAAGGCTGATGTTTAAGGCGTGATGTGTTACACGACAGAATTCAGACAATGGTCTTATTCTTCTCCAGACATGTAGGTAGCTTCAATCAAAATATTTTCAAAAGTTCAGGCCGAATGCATTAACACAGATGTGTCAGCGGCTTCTTTAATTTACTCAAGGTGTTCAATGTAATAACTGCTGCTGCACAGTTTCTGAATGAAAAGGTATGTTTACAGGATAAGGGGCAGACAGGATGGATTTGGATAAAAACGGCAGCTTGAACCACAAGGCGGAGGTGCCATCTGAACTTGTGAGGCTCTTTTTTTTTAACCCAGCACCCCCTGTGTTTATTTATATGCCCACAGACCCGGACACAAATCCTCTGTTTAAACAAACCATATTAGCACAGCTATTTAAAATCAAAGGTGGGCTTACCAAAGGTGTACCCCATTTCTAAATGCTTCAGGTAGCATAACAGAGGATCTGGCAACTTTAACAGTGTGGAACCTAAGATATATATATATATATATATATATATATATATATATATATATATATATATAAGGGTGGGGTTCTGTCCATATGTGGTATAAAATCAGAGTAGGACACTATTTATAGTGTAATAATCAAGAACACAACAATGAAGAAACAGTGCCTCTGGTAAATCATATAAAAGAGGACTTATTAATGTGTAAGAGCTGAAGACAAAACTTTAATTACAAAAAAAAAAGCCTCAAAACTTCCAGAAATAACAGAAACTATAAAATCTACTCATTGTTCAGCATCAGGAAATACTACAACAGAAAACACAAAAGTGCACTAGCCATGTCAACAAGTGACTGTTGTGTTATTGTAGTTTACCCACCTAGCCACCAGAGGGCGGGAATCACAAGTGAATTAATTAAAGTGACCTTCGGCCAAGCAACTGCCAAAGCTCAAAACCGACAGCCACGCTTTTCAAACAGGTTTACTCGGACACACAATACACTTGTTTCAATGACATTGCTAAAATAACTAACTTTACCCACATTAATCCTATTAATCCTAGAAAATGTGATTTAACCCAGTGCACTTTTAACAGAAAATTACAATTCAGCAATCTAAACATTTTAATATAACAAATTCTTTCCCTGTTATTATTATTATTATTTTTTGTAACCTCTCTTTCCCCTACAACCATCTCTTCTCTAAACACCTTGGGTGACTTAGTTTAAGTCTCCACAACTGACTTACTCTGAATGTATACGCAAAACTGGTGAATTTCCTTTTCATATAGACACTAAATACTTGAGTTAATTGCAGTAACACGTGTGCGTGTTGGGTTTAGGCTATGGAACCAGCCTCTGAGCTCTGAATATATTAGAATTGATGCAGAAAATGACAAGTCTCGCTCATGCACACAGGGAACGTTTAATTGAGAGGATTACAGGTAATTGTGTTGAAACGTCGCCCTCTCGTGGAAAGAATTAGATTTGAACATGGCAAAATGGCCGTGATCATAAAAGATTTCTAGAGTGAAAGTTGATTATTATCGTTTGAATTAATAACATTTCTGTGATTTCATATATATATGTGTGTGTGTGTGTGTGTGTGTGTGTGTGTGTGTGTGTGTGTGTGTGTGTGTGTAAAACAAAACTGTCTTCCAGCCTCTCTATAGAATCGAGCAGTCTTTATGTCTAAGGCAAATTACCTATTTTCTGATCTCCGTATAATTTCTTTGTGAGTGGGAGGAGCTAAACTTGACGTAAACCTAATATTCTGATACGGCTTGGTTTTCAGGAACCCTCCCAGTGATTTTATTTTTTAACATATAAACATTGTCAACGTGCCTGTGTAAAGAGTTTGTATACTCCAGAAGACATGAGCGGAATGAGCACTTAACGCCAGTGTTTGAAAACATTTAAATTCAGACAGGTGTGGGGTTTTTAATGCCATAAGCCTGGCTTCGTGAGGCGGAGTGAACGAACGCGAATATGAAATGTTGTTTAAGCCACATTTAAACTTTAGGGGATTTTGATTTCTTGGAAATGTTCTCTACATCTCTAACGTTGAACAGACATTTAATTTTAAGGCAGGAAAACACTTTAACGTCACAAAAATGAATTCAAAACATTTTGAACGTTTAAAACATCAAATTCAAAAACGACTGCTATATTTGACCGTGTAATATTTACAGTGAATTTACGCAGGTAAATTAAATATAGAAAGCGAAAAGTAGCTATCTTATGGGGAAAAAGTACTGACAGGTGGCAGTAGAAAACACAGCGTCATGAGCAAGGAATGTGAATATTTGAATTCTGTAAGGAGAGCCGTTACTTGTAACGGTTTTTAAAATAATGGCCGGTAGTTGGGGAGTATTTATTTAGTATTTTTTCGTCGAATATGCGTGGGATAGTTGCAGTTTGGTTTCTAAAAAAGTGGAAATGTAAGACCCCGCAGATTAGACGCGGGAAGTAGGAGGAGTCTTACATGATTGACGGGATTTTCTGGAGGCACGGCGGAGCGAGTAAATCTGGCAAACTGACCACAACCACACCGCCTTTATACTGGCGAGAGAGAAATGTGGATTTTATCGCCAATTCCGTACGAATAGTGCACTGGTTCCGTCTCGGATGTCTACAGAAAGGCGTGAAAGAGGCTTCTTTGTATCACTGATGCTCGTCGTACGGAGTGGATAATGCTGAAGATGAGGCTGCCGGCGAGAGTGGCGGCGGAGGGAGAGGACGCGGCCGAAGGGGAGAGACGCGAAGGTGGGGACCGTGGCTCGGGTTGTCCGCTTCCCTGCGCCTTTAGCTCTACCAACGCCAGTCGGAACCGCCCGCTGCAGCTCGACAAAGAAGCGGTTTTCGAGTGGTTTGGGTTGCGCTTGAGCCCGGCCAAGCGAGTGGAGCTCATGTGCGGACTCCTCCATATGTGCCAGCCGCTCGAACTGCGGTTCCTGGGCTCCTGTCTTGAAGACCTGGCCCGGAAAGACTTCCACGTCCTGCGGGACTTCGAAGCGAGGGCGAACAGCCCCACGGAGCTTGCGCTGTTGACAGACGCGGCCGACCCTGTGGTGTTGTCCCGGCTGCTGGTCTGCATGTCCCTGCTGGGCTCCAAGAACCGGGAGTGTGCGGGGATACTGTACAGGACGCTGAGCCATATGGACGTGTTGCGTTTGGGGCATTTAGCGGGCTATAGGATGCCTTTCTCGGGGCTGGAGGAGGAAGAGGGGGAGGAGGAGGCAACTGAGCCGGTGACTCTGGAGCAGCTGGCTTTACTCTTCACCATGGCCTCATTACACCCAGCGTTTACTTTCCACCAGCGAGAGGTGGTCCGAGCTCAGCTGGAGAGTGTGGAGGCGTTAATGGAGGAATGGAAGACGAGACACGGTGCCCCAAAAACTCAGACACCGGTAGCCTCTCACTAATACACTGTACTGCATGAAATGGCTCCGAATAGTTAGCAACCAAGACACACTTAAAGAAATGGGTATTTTCTTGGTTAAACAGTTATTTCTTCACTTGTCCTGGCCAATTTAGGGCTCAGTTGTTGCGTGGTTCGTTCTTCTCTCACCGACACCACATTACAAGGAGCTTGTTCATTAGTTAATGAACTGGAACAGGTGTGTGTGCGTAGTCGCCAGGGCTGGGCCCTATGTAGCACCAAAATTGGTTCCACCATTGTTAGTAGTCAAACAATACTTTTTTTAAATAATTATTAAATATGATAGCTACTCTGATGAGGCCCTGACATAAGGAGTTTATTAAATGGTTAACACAATGAACTGAAGCAGGTGAACTAGTTGACATAAAGCACAAGTGTGTGACTAGTGTTGGGAAAGCCTGACATAGCATCTAGTAATGAGCACACATTGGTTTTTGTGAGTCAGATCCATTGGCCCAGGTCCCAAAGTAGAGTCGATCTTTCAGAACCCAGACGGCTCACTTCTGAGGAGTAATGAAATGTAATAGTTACCGACATTAGTGTATATCTCCTTACATTTTCGAAATCAGGCAACATTCTAATGATGTACTAAATCGTTAGTCGTCATTATCTGAATAATCCTATTGTAAATCCGCTCTTCAGTTCGACTCGGCTTAAAGAGTCGATTCCTTCGCGAACGGCTCATCGCCAGCAGAGTGTTGATAAACCCAACGAGTGACACATCCGTCAGCTTAATCGCTTACTCCCAGACTTTGCATTGGCTTTTTTGAAGAATGTGTAAGCTTTGCCAGCTACAGAAAGGAGATTAATTAACATGGTGTTTAAGCACTTTCAGGCTTATTTTAATTTTGAGGGTTAAACAGACACAAATATCCAAATACCAATAACCTCTCGCTTAAATGTGAATCACACATTCCCTCTTTCAGGTCCTTCATAATGAACCGTGCTATCGTTTATCAGATGACTGACCCAAAGAGGTTTCACGTGACTGACAGCTGGTCAGCGCGCCGTCATTCATGGGTCAGCCAGTAACAGCAGAACGCCCTCTCGAGTGGGCGGGTCCACAGCCGACACGAGGCCTCCTAATGGCTAGATTAGTTGAATAGGAAATACCTGGGGAAATCCCACGGGTTTATGAAGAGTGAGCCCCAGGTCAGCAGTTTGGAGGCCTTTGGCGGTATCCATGTGTTGAAGACAGTTATTCAAGCATAACTGATAATATGTATTTAGACATGATTTTCCGTATTAAACATTACAAATATGTATGAATTATGGGGTGGGAAAATTGAATATACTATAATTAAATTTTTTAGAATGCTTCCAGATGAATTTGGCATTTTGGATGCAACCAAGCACAGCCACACATTCACAATCCCCCAAAAAATCGGCAAACAACTTAATTTATTGAAAATAATTATAATTTAAATGAGTTTCAGTAGTGCTACTTTATTCACCACACTAGTAACATAGGCAGGTGTGGGGAAAAAAAAAATTGGTTTCAATACAGTTTTTATTCAGGTAAATTTTCATTGGCCTCTTCATTTCTTCTCTTCTTTTAGCTAATGATTTATTTATTTATGACCCCTAATAAGGCCAAGAATAGTTTTGTTTACTCTCTCGCTAAAGCAGATGACTCAGGATCAGCCATGAGATTAAACTCCATGGACTCTCCATTATACACTAATCATTTTTTTTTCTATGTTGTGACTAACATGCCCCGAATTTGTGGAATTACTGAACATGCTGCCTGTGGCATGTTTTGCTCATGCTGAATTTTTAGAGTAGTTATGAAGTCACAAGGGAATCTGTGAAATTTTTTGTGGCTTTTCTGTTGTTCAATTGAAGAGAAGACTTACACTCTCCTGATTACCTCTGTTCTCTGTTGGCTTGTCTTTTGAAATTTTGCTGAAAAGCTTTCATTCTAGAAACAAAAATAAACGCAAAAAAGAAAGGCAAACTTTGATGCATTAGTGTACCATCATCCTCTTGGTGATGGTTTGCTTATCAACCCTAGGCAAGCATTTAGGCTGTGATGTGCCGGCTGTGTCTGCTGCTATTCTCCTTGCATGCTTTTGATCAGAGCCATCAGGCGTCTCGGCTGAATGGCTGTATTGTGGGCTCTGTATTGTGTGGCCTTGGTCGTGGAGCCGTGTGCAGCTCTGGTATAGGCCAGGCCGCCTGCCCGACTGGGCTTCCCCAACTGTTAGATTCACTGCAGCCTCTGAAATGACTCGGTCTCTCTAGGAGTGCTCTGTATTTCTGCCATTATTATGGCTGTGGCGTTCTGCCTGTTAGCCAGAAGCCATTTGTGTATGTAATGATTGAAATTCACAGGGCTAATGTAATGTTATTTTCAGCACACCATTAGAGTAACTCATCTGAGAGCTTTTGAATTTGTGAGTGATATGACAGAGGGAAAACCTGGTCATGCAGATTAATTGCGATTGAGACGGCTGTCACCGAACATCACTGGACTCTATGAAAAAAAGAGGTCACGACTCAAAGCGACAGTACTAAATCTGTCTGAATAATCAGGGTGCCACATCTTAAATATGAGACCTGATCCAACCAACCAGTACAACAAAGAAGATGGGACTTATTCTCAGCTACACAGAAGCAAATGCTGAAAGGAGTAGTGCAGCAAATTTCAAATTTACACTCGCCTCAATCGTAGTCAGTAACCCAAGACATATTTGGTGACTTAATGGTCATCCTCATTAAATGTTTCCTCCTCTCCTTTCAAACATCCAGGCTATCGTTATTGTACCACATACTTGTCTTATTGTCATATTGGTTCCTAAATCACTCTATGCTAGCCTTGTAGTTAGAATATTTTGGAACAACAAAAATGTTCTGACTGATTTGAGGAAAGTGGTGGACAGTTGTATAATATTTTTGCATGAACCATTCCCTTAAAACAGGATAGAATTCCTTATAATCTTTAAGGAAAATTGGTGGATAAACATTTAAATTTGATGTTCGATTCCTGCCTGTAGACACCTTTCACAGTACCAATGTTCCTGTAAGGCTTTCGGACTTGTCACTTACTTTACATGTGGGCTGCTTCTCTGATTCATGGCTTGAGTTCAGACTAACCCCACTGATGTCATGATTTTCACTCTGACCTTTTGCTGGTGTGGCTGTCAGGCCCAATTTGCTATGACACAGTGGATAACCTACTGAGGTCATAGAGAGGAAATGCCTTCGGATGTCAGCCTGTATATCCTAGTACACACACACTAAACCACCCATCCAGTGATTGTTGTGTTGTTTCCTGAAAACAGAATCATCCTCGACAGTTAATGGGTGTCTGTATTGGTGCTTACCATTTTTGAAAATGTGCATGTTTGTTTTTTTCTGTTTCTAAATGTTCCCTTTTATAGGTAACATTTATTGTATATTAGAATAGGTCCCATCTTTTTTTATAGGATTGTCTGGACCCACTGTTCTACAAGAACCTTATACTTAGGGTTGCTTTGCCATTTCTCTGTGGAGTCTGGATGCTCCGCCGAAGCTTCTGTCACAATGTCTTCAAATGCAAACCGTTTTAAAAGTCCTGAGCGTTCACACAGGTCTTAAATATCCTACTTACTCACACTGTTCCACCTTAGCATGCAACCTGTAGACATGGTTGGAATTTCATAGTGAGAGAAAAGCAGTGTACATGGTCTGTGTGTAGTAATTCTATACTCAGTGCAGAATTGTCTTCTTCTCATTACTATAGCAGAACCAGTTTTCGTGTTCGGACTACCTCTGTTCACACACTGAGGGGAGCAGAATGTGGGCATCATGCACTAGTCCAGTCCAGCATTTCAACAACATGTCCCAGAGGCAAGGTACTGTATATTGTCACACCTGCATCCTTCACCATGTTACTTCCTCTACCAAAGCAAGTCAGATGCATTTTCATCCCTTAGACGCAGGGCTAGATATGAATTGTTCACTGCTCTTGCAGATTTCACAATGTGGTGCAATATGCATGCAAGCATTTTAATAACACACAAAATGTTTTGACCTGGTAATAAGGCAAAATATCTTAATACTTAGACATATAAACAGACATTTTCACAATGTATTCCATGACACCCAGGCATAATGCACTAGTAATGCCTCATTTAAAAGCAGCCATTGAAAACTATGAATTAAGTAAATTTTACTCTGTATTTAACACACTGCACTTAAAGTCAACTAATCAGGGCTAATACTAATCTTTTATGCATTTGGTCAGTGTTCTTTTAAGTAAGAATAAAGTAAGAGAACAGAATTTGTAACATTAACAATAATACTTGTCATCAATGTTGTCGATTTTTAGTTATGACCATTCTTTCAACTGAACAAACATCTGTAGGACTCACGCTAGCAGAATGCTGATGATCCTGTTTTTGATGTTTCAGTTGTGCACATTGAGAAGATCATACTGAAGGAGATCTCTATGGGAGGGGACGGCAGACAGTACAGTTTTGAGGTAAGTCCACTTCTGTCTGCTAGCTTTCATCCTCTGTGGCTGAAGGAGGGCATAGGCTTCTTGCAACAATTGTGCTAAAACAACAAAACAACACAAGGACTGGTGGATGATTGTAATGAATGTGTGCAATTCTGAAATGACATGTTTTCTAATATAAAAAAAAAAAAACATACCGTAACATGCTGTACCCGCTCTTATCATGTCTCAGATTTTAATCTGGGGTCATTATCTGCCTGAGTCTGGGCCCCATGTGATAAAATGCATCAAATTTTGAACTCAAACAAAACTGTAGCCTAAACAGTCTCTGGACTGAACTAGAACGTCAGAACCTAAGATACCACCTCCACATGGCTTACAGAGATTCAGCCTACATCAGGTTATTGTTTAGGTCTGCTGGTAGTATATGAATTATTATTTAAAACAAACCAATATTGTCAAGCTCTGTCCTAGAGCTGGAAGTTACTTTCAATACGATAGAATAGGCTGCACTGAAATGTTGCTCACTGGCTTGTTCTTGTTTTTTGTTTTTAGGTTTTCTAGGGTATTCTGTGCGAACCATGAATGTTTCAAACTTTTACATTTTTACTCAGTTTTAGCCCTACAGATATCAGACGAATGGTGTTCGAATCCTTCTCTCATTACTGTAGACTAACCAATAATTTAAGGTCAATAGAAAATAACTAACATGCAATAGCTTTTGCATCTCCGTGCAGCCGGGTGAAGACGGACGCACAGCCTGGGCTGTAAACATCCGGTTGTTGACAGAGTGGACAGCCTGTAGCTTGGCTGAGAGAGAGGGAGAGTGAGAGAGAGAAGATGGCCCAGCGCCAGACTGCTGACACACACAGTCTCACTCTTTTTCTCTCTCTCTTTCTGTCTCTCTCTCTTTCTCTCTCTTACACTCACTCTCACACTTACTCTCTCTCTCGCACACACACTCTCTCTTCCTACTGCTCTTTCTCCAATTTCCCCCACTTCTCCATATGTAGGAAGAGAGTGAATGGAAAGGAACAGTGTTTTGTGTTTTGGCTTTACTCTTGGCCCTCTAATGGCTCCTGTCATTGTTGAGGGTGACTGTTATGGGTCTAAGGGGAAAGTGAGTAAGTTTAGCCAGGAAGACCCCCTCCCCCTTGCTCCACCGTATGTACACACACACACACTCGCTCATTTCCTGCTAAAAGGGAAAGGATTCCCAGATATTCTTAGAGAGGCTGTTTTCTCTGCTACAATCTACAGGGGGGACTGCAACTTGTAGGTTTGTTTTTCTAAACAGTATTTGAATGTTTTTGTCACTCAGTTTTGTCACAGTGGGTCCTGAGGGACTAAGACACATAATTCATAAACAATGAGGTTTCTGTTCAGCTCAGTTCAGTGGGCGATTATGAACTAAACTTACGTATGTGTACCACTGGTGGTGTGCCTGATGACATCTGAAAATTTACTACTTTTGCGTAAAAAAGAAAAAGTGATTAATTTAAAATCAAAATTTTCATGTTTAAATTACACAATGGTTAAGAGTTAAATTAATTTGTGTTTTGCATTAAAATACTTTGTGAGTGAATATCATCTTAAGGATATGAAGCAGTGCATGTCCACAATAAAATGGAAGAATACTGCCAACTCAGTTTACAAATGCCAACGTATTGCCACCCTAGCTTGATTGCAGTAGCAGGTAAGCCATAGAAAATTGGTGAATAACATTGTTGCTTGCCAGCGAGATGAAAAGATCAATCTGCATTTAAAGCTCACTTATCTAGTTATTTTCACTGCATGGCTTGACTTGGCTCTTTCATTAAAACGCTTAGTGGTGGACTTATAGGTGGTCCTTGGTGGTTTTAATTTGATAATGGGTGTTACTTGCTATATACCTGTGTTCAATTTTAAAGGCATTTATGCCTGATTAAAGTTGTGTGAATAATAATTCACTGAGACGTTTGTGTTTAATCATGGTACCTCACAGATCCACTTGAAGGTAATAGTAAATATATGTAGTTTTGTAATTGGTTACACTCAACAGTAAAAGTGTGCCAAAAATTGTTTATAGGATCATAGGGTGTGTTTATACTGGCAGTTCGGTTCACTTGGTCTGGACCAAACAGGAAAATGATACATTGTTACATTTTAATCCTGGTTTTCTTGGCATTTACATTCAAAATTAAAAAAAAAAAAAAAGACGCAGGTTTTGCCAGTAGACTGAACAATGAACCACACTGGGTTTAATTCATTTATTGGAGTTGCTGCTGGTGTTCTATAACCCTAGAAAAATGTAAAATGGATAAAGAGTAAAAACGGCACAAATTCCTGTGCACAAACCAAAGAAGGTCCACTGCTGTTTTCAGCACATTCTCCACTCACTGTGCATTTAACATCTTGTGACTTCATATTCTGTGTTTGGTTTGTCTAGAATACTTTGGTTCATATTTTGCTCATACTTGAAACAAACAGCACCAGAGTTTGTTTAGAAAAGCACTGCACTAAGAGGAGAGTCGCACCATGGTTCATTTTACTCGAGTCAAAATCAAATCAAAGCTGACAAGTATAATCATCCTTTTTTATTTTTTTTTTTCGTTTTCCCCTCCAAACACACTCAAATTTCACAGAGCAAAAATAGTTAAGGATATATTTTAATTAAAAATAATCTGACATTATGTGGCACAGGTTCCAGCTTTTCAGAATCTTTATTAGGCCTTGGGAAAGGTCATTCTAAAGTGACACACATTTCTTTAAGGCAGGCTTTGTTTCAACACAATCAGCAGCCAAACATTAATTTTTTTTTTCTCCCTAGTGGCCATTAACTCTTTTTCCTGATGATGGATTAAGGCTGTTTTCAGCTTCTTAGAAGTCCTGCAAATAGAAGCTACAAGCTTTATATCAGAGTTAGGATTTGATTAGTTGTGCCCTTATATATCCAGCCCACAGCTTTCATCAAAAGGATTTATCTCTCACTGGCTTTTCTTCTTCCTCAGAGGGAGGAGTGTATCCTTGTGGCAATGGTTCCTCAGAGGCTGGAGGCGTGTATGAGACATATTGAGGACACTTGTGAGGATGTGACTAGCCTTTCTCCCACCTCCTCTGGCTTTACCCAACACCAGTGAGCAGTGATGAGGAGTAGCTCTGACACTGTTTACAGTGGAAGTGTTCTTGAATGCCACTCTGTGTCATTAATGGTTAATTTGTTAGCTACGTACAATGGCAGGGAATCAGTTCAGCCCATGCTATGAGCAAAATGTGATTTATTCTGTCAGAAGTAAATTGATTTCACGCTGTTTTTTGCACCTTGTCTGTTGATATGAGTGTTTTGGCAGGTGTGCCTATGTGCAAAGCTTCAATAGAAAACGCTCAGCAGAAATAACCGATCAAAATGGCTATCTGTTGACCTCTCTGAGGACAGTGTTGGCATGATTTGAAATATTCTAATTAATATACGTCTGACAGCCCTTCATCATCAGCGAACAAAATGTTGTTTACGTTACCATAGCAACACTCACAGTCTTGAGAAAGAGTAGCTGTGTGCTTTTTACTTAGAATTGAGGTTGTAATTTCACAGTTCTTTAGGGTTTACTGAGGTTTTGATATGTGTATTCGAGTTGCCAGGCTATTAATAGATATACAGCCTAATGGCACACGCAAAGACTCTGGTTTTTACAAAGCTCTGGGTTTACTCTGCGTGAAGCTTGGAATGACTGGGCTCAAGTGTGAGGTTGCTCAGAGACGAAAAGAGGGCGGAGACGTGTTAGCCTATTGATTGGCCCACCCATTCTACATAGAGAGGTGAAAAATGTAGGCAGATGTTTATTAGACTTTGGGAATATATTCATAAGAAATGGGTCCTGAGTAGCCAGATTAACCTAATTAAAAAAAAAACACAGATTTAGGTTCCTTGTAGCTGGTTGAGAGGTGTATCAATCATTATTTTTCTAAATAATAATTTGGAGTAGGCGTACATCTGACTAGATTTTTGCTGAACTGTTCTTTTAAGTGTGAAGAAGGTAACTATTCCTGCCTGAACTCACACATTTCAAGCAGCCTGTAAAAGGGAGTGCTTGCTGGGAAGTACCATCTGCTTGTGGGAGTGTGGTCTTGCCAGAACATCAATCTTCCTTAGTTCAGAATAGGCTGCACACTCGCTCACTGAGCAGGAACGGTTTTGCCTTAATGCTAGTAAAACCAGTCTGTGATACACCATCATCTTTCAAATTAGGTCATTCTAGATTAGGTTTTTCCCTCATGAATATGGTTCAGCCTGTCTCCACGGTCCATTGCACTGCGTCTGCTGATATTTAACTTCTGTGTTGATATTGATGGTCATTGTCAGAATGCCAGTACTAATCCACACCATTGTTGATGCAAATTAGTGTTTAACATGATTTTTCCCCAACTTGGCCATTCAGCTGCCTTGCCAAGGCAATTGGACAGTTAAAAAAATTTGACCCCGCATATTATATATAAAATAATTTTTCCCTTCCCCTTCATTGCATACTCCTGCTACACCAACATGCTGAATTGTGTCTTACATGAGTTCAACAATGAACCTCAAGGTACTGATAGATATTTGTTAACCAACTGTTGCTAAAATATTTTAAGTTTGCTCTTATTCATTGATAAAATGCCATTTTATTGGCTATATTTCTTGAGAAATAACAGAACACACTTGCAGATAGGTGTGATTGGAGTGCATTAGTCAGAATATATTCCAGTCACACAGCCTGCTATTATATAATCCCAGTAACAGTCTCAAATAGCTTCTTTTTATTAAGCTTCATGTTGTTTGACTGCATTTATCTGGAGGAAATATATATTTGATCCAATTTCTTTGATTTATATTTACATAAGAAGTGTGGTGGGGGGGGGGCAGCATAGCTCACTTTTTGGTTTAAGAAGTGGTCTTCACTTACTTTTGGCTTTCTCACATTTCTTGTCCAACATCCCAGCTGCATTTCAAGCAGATGCCCATACATCACTGCCAGTTGGGTTCTAATTCTGCAACCTCTCCCATCCTAACCACACTTGCTCTGCGTTTTAATTCAGGGACAAATTTTTTATTTATTTATTTATTTTAAACACACTGTCATGTAATAAGTTATCTAAATCACAGAGTTTGTCAAGACAGAGTAATCCCAATACTAACTGTGCCAAAAATTACAGCATTTTATAACTTTCACACTCATTTAAATGTTTATTTCGCTGTTGCTGCTTTTACGCTGGTAAGAGAAGGGTTGATCAGTTAGACATATTTGTCATTTTGAAATCATTTAGTAATACAAATGGTTTAACAGAAACAGCATCTCTTTTGGTCCACCTTGAATGATGGTGTTTATTCAGGGTGAGTCTGGTTGGCCCAACTCATCTAGAGACCCATCATGTCAGGCGTGTTGTGGACCAAATCTGGGACAAGTCCACATTTGGCCCATGTCTGAATCACACCACATTTGGCCAGTGCTGCCAGAAGTGGCACAGACTCTGTGTCTCTACTGTCTGAGACGTTTGGGACATTTTATTGTAATGTGCTGGATTTTGCACTTGGTAAAATTGTCAGTGTTTTTTTTTTTTTTTAATGGAACCAGTAGTGCTAAACAGGGAATTAGAATTAAAATGCCTAATTACAGCTTTTACATCATGCCAGTACACTACAGCCTCTAATTTCCCAAAAGGAACACTCAATAAATTTGGCCACACCATGGAAATAGTTGATTTCAGACACAGCTTTGCCATCCTATGTGTAGGCCACTGTGCTACATGTAAGCCTGCTATTAAGACATCAGTATTCACTCAGAGCTAGTGGAGGCCTTACAAACAGTCTGCTGGCAAGTGGGGATCCAGACAAAACAGCCTGCTGGGCCTTATTAAGAGCGAGATGTTTACTTTGCGCTATGGGCCGCCTCGCTGTTTAAAGAGGCCGATTTAGAGTCGCAGATAAACATTTTGACACCCTCTCGTTGGTGTCTGGGGAATGATGAATTGCTGTAATTACAGTCCTCCTCTTATCAAATCTCTCCACACTGCAATCTGCTAGTAAATTTCACAATACCGCCCCCCCCTCTCCCCAATGCCTCCTGTTTGTTTTAGTTCATGATCAGGAGTGTATGAATAGATTGGGTTTATCCAGAAATGGCACAGTTCCCCACTCTGCAGCCTGACCCCACTACAAAACCACAAACAGATCCAGAGTGCAGCAAAATTTCATTACTGTTTGCAGATCAGACGGTCAGCGGTTAATGTTTCCAGACATAAATGGTTATTTGCCTCATCGTCCAATCTCTAGCATGTGGTCTGGAACATTCTGGACGCTTCTGAGATGACTCACCATTCTTTGATAGAATGAGCTGGGGTTTTGTAGTGAACTCATACCCTGCTTTTATTAATTTGTTTGCAGTGAACTGCAGTGCTGCTTTGCTTATTTAAACTCAGACAGGGTGTAATATTTAGCGACCAAAGGGCACTCTTTTCCTCTCACAGAATCTAGCTTAGATCTAATCTAGTTTGTATCTGTTTTTAGTGATAGAGCCTCCAGTCTCTGGAACAGCATGCCTATTAGCTGTTTCCTTTGTTCTAAATGTAGCGTATTGTAGGTCATTGCTTGAAAGAACTCAGCCCTGTTGAGAGTACAGGGTTTAGACCAGTGTATATAACTTTAATATTGTTATTATTTAGTATTCTGTAACACGGCTTCTTCTTTTTGTCCAAAATCATGCTTTTGAATTGTTTTCATTGTCATTATACACAGCATAATTGCATGTAAATATATTGTTGTATAGTCTTGCTGTCACACAGCTTCAGGGATCTGGAGTTGGGGGTTCCAGTCTGACCAGACTAGATTGTTTTAGGAAATGGGCTAATATTATGTCACAGCCTTTATTGGCTATTTTTAACTTAAGATATGAGGTAGTGGTAGAAATGCTTTTAGTGCATTCAGAAAAGCAAACTACGGCTTTATCAAGCAGTAAATGGCAGGGAGTCATGGGTTATGCAAGCTGACCTGACTGTAAAAAGGGAAGTTCTGTTGAATATCATATGAGGAATACTGTACTCTTCAAACATGTCAGGGTTTATAGTAACAACAGCCTGTAAGTGTCATCTTGTCTCTTTCCTTCTAGGTGAAATGGTCTGACTCCTCAACTACTGCAGTGACCAAAAGTCACCGTGAATTGCAGGACTTTTTATTGAAGGTAATTTTGCACCAGCATTGCCCTTGTTGGTTTGGAGTTAAAGTTATAAATCTGTTGTCTTTTTAATGTAACCAATAAGGTCCTAATTTTAGAAGCAGTTTCCTTTTTCGTCTTTGTGAGAAAGTCATGGTCTTCATGTTCTTAGGGTTACATCATTTTAAAAACATTCACTGTGCAGTAGGTGCAATTTTAAATGGCTGTAACAGATCTACTATTATCTACTATAGATAAAGGTCAAATGAATCCAAGCTTTAAAACCATAGTTAAAATCATAATTAAAATTTGCTCCTACCACCACAAAAAAAAAAAAAAAAAAAATTGCTTCTTCGATTTTGCATTGGAGCTGAAAGGCAAATGTAGATAAATATTGGGAGCAAATGTGTGACAAATCAGGATTGCAGTTAGTACCATGTGAGTGACCATAATCTTTAAGTTTCAATAGGCTTTCAAACTCTGATATGGAAATAAAAAAGCAAGTAAATGCAAGAAAACCCTGACTCATTGACTATATTTGAACTATGATGAAGGATGAAGGAAATTTTATTTTTGGCCAAATAATCACTTTAACTCTTTGAGTTGTTCTCAGACTAATTTAACTCTCTCAATCTGACGGCAGCTGAGTAAAGAAAAATGCACCACTGGCTTGGAGCAGGGCATTGTCGGTTTACTGAATCAAGTAGAAGGTGAACACAGGGACTTAGAGAGAACGCTCAGGTGAGTGTTATCTTCACTTATCTTTTCTTCTTCACACTCTCTTTTCAGAACTGCAAGTATTATTTTAAAAAAAATCATATGGGTTACGGGCTTGGTGACAGCTTACCCAGCGTTTTAGAAACAGTGTTCTGACATCGTCAAATGTCGTCCTCTAACACTGATGCTTCCGGCATATATTTATGCTGTGGAGATTATCCTAATGCAGCTTAAGAAGGTTCTCTAGAGCTCTTTCACACGCAGAGTGGAAAATAGAGGGAAAATCCCTAACAAACAACTGTATAATCTACAGTGGTTATAGACTGGCTGCTTTTTCACAAGATATTGGGTAGAATACATGATTTCAAAATGTTTTTAATATATCAGTAGCTTAATGTTTGTATTCTGATTCTTAACATTACAGTCTGGGAGCAGTGGGTGGTTGTCAAATTGTGTGTGAATGGTTTGGAATCATTTTAGGGTCGGTTATTCTCACGTGAAAAAGAAAGGCCGTCAGAGCTGAAAGGCAAGCTGCAATATTTAGGTCAGCAGGCCTGATGTCAGTACCGAGGGGGATTCTTCTTCCTGTGGCGCGATTGAAATGTGACCGCTTTCACTTGGTCTGGCCAGAAAAACAAACACTGAAGAGAAGCCTTCCGGATCCTCTGAGCAGCTCACACACACTGAGTGCAGGCAGATACAGTATTACCTCATACGGCTTTTTGTTATATAGACTGAGAATACGGGTCTCGCTATTGGATTCTTTAGTGCATCATAATTCAAATACATTACAGTGCTTAATTTTCACAAAAGTTTTAATAACAAATATTTTTATGGGAATTGTAATGGTCTCTGTCTTAGAGTGTCTTAATAATGATATATAGACATTAATGGGTAATAATGCACTGATTTGTGCCAGTGCCACATGATCCTGAAGATACTGATGCCAATGCCAACATTTATTAAATACAGAAACTGGGACAACAACCAACTAGATTAATATTTAACAAAAATATTGTTCCTTGTTTGTGTTTTTGCAGGGAGATGTTTCTGTCTGTGCAGCAGGAGTTCCTGCAGATGTGCCAGGTTTCTGGCTTTTTCCTTCCTGATGTGTCTTCTCTGCACTGCAGCCACTGTAAGCCCCCCTTCGTATTCACTTCAGCACAGTAACAAGCACATCATTACACCATAAAACCTCAGCCTGAGCCTGCCAACACATTCAACCAGAGCCTGTACTTTTCCTCTGAGAATTACAGTGTGTCCAGCTTTGAAAATAGAGTAATACAGACAGATTCACATTTCTGACTTTGGGAAAGAAAAGAAACATAAATTTATTCCACTTAAACCTAGCTTCAGTATTGTATAGACAAATTTTTAAGAAAATGTATCAGATGAAAACACACATTACATTTTGAAATAATATCAATTAGGCCCAGATGTTTCATTCAGTATTTCACATTTTGCTAGTTTTGACATCTTCACTTGAAATGTAGAGGAGGAAAAATAACTAAATAAATATATATAAAAAGAAAATAAAATCAATAAATAAAAAAAAAATTATTTTTCTCTCAATGTTACATTGTGAGTGAAACTAAAGTTGTTTTTTTGAGTGGAAGTTTGTTTTGGGTAGTATTTATGAAATGTAATATAATTTTGCGTAAATCATGTAGCTGTATCATGACATCAGATGCTTTTTAAGTTTACATTAAAAGTTGATGAGCCTTTCTGCTTGAGTGCTTCTGCTCTGTTTAAAGAAACCCTCTTGCAAACCTGATACAGCTTGTTTTGTTTTCATCTGTTTTCTTCTTTTATATTTACCAAAGGGAATCTTACCCTGTAGTGTATGCATTAATTATACAAAAACCACATTTCCAGAAAAGAAACTGACTATTTCTTTAGGTTTTTGTGTATTTTCAGCAGTTTTTCTTTAAAGGGAAAAAAAAATGAAGCAGCCAGCCAACTTTATACATATTTCTTAGATTCCGGACAGCATTTGTAAACATTGAAAAACAGTCCAGTTTCACCAAACACATTGTTATAATGTATATAATTCCAGTTGTGAATAAATAGTTTTTTTTTTCCTCAATATTATTGATACATAATTAGCATTTTATATAATCTGTATAACTATACTGTATGTGTATAAACATCATTAAATCCTGGTATACATAATCCTGTTTATTACATAGGCGCTAGTAGGATGGGCGGCAAATGTTTGAGCAATAGTTCTGTGGTAATTATATTTAAATTTATATGAAATGTCATTTCAACAGATGGGAAATCCAGAATGGCATTTGATAGTTGCTCTAATAAACCTCTTAAATACATTGAATTGGGATCCTATTGGAACCAATTAATGACGAACAGGTGTCCTTTTTATCTAAGGAGCAAGACACTTGTGTAAAGAGATCAAGCCTTGAACTAGACAAGGTTTTGCATAACAGTGGCATCCCTCTGCTATTACAGTTTAAAATAATGTTTTGCTCAAACCATAAAAATGCATTTTAATGTTATATTTGAATAGTATCTTCAAAGCCTGGCAGGGGTTTATTGGTGTGCCTGTTGTCTTTGGTGCTGATTCTGTGCAGTATGTGCACCTACTGTGTGTGGTACAATGGGTTTGTGTGTGCATGTGCGTCCTTTGGGAGGTGTAATACCTGTTTTTCTCTGTACAGGCAGCAGCACACTTGGAGCCAGAATGCGGCAGCCAGCTCCCCGCTTCTCAGAGGACTACTCTGAGACCTCCAGCCTGGAGGAGGGTGAGACACACACACACACACACACACAGGGTGAGAGGAAGCAAACGAAAGATAGACATTATGTTTGACTCAATGATCTGCATCATTTCATGCTACACTCAGGTGTGGTACGGATCATAAACCTTGGAAATGATGACAAAATGATCATAGATTTGTAATCACATTGCAGAGGGTGTATTTAAAATGGATAATGTATAGGTAAATTTGATTTTCTAGATCTAGCCTTACTGTCAAGAACCAAGAAGAAATAATTTTGATGAAACATGCTATTTTTAATATAAAAACCTATTACATTTATACCAGTTTGTCTGCTTTGAAATGTATAAAAACAAAACGCATGCATACCGTTATACACTGTTCTAAACTGCTATGTGCTGTGTTTGTGTAATTAAGCTCTCACTTATGTCCAGATGCTGATGTCTACGGTCGTTCCTGCTCAAGGAACCTTACACATAATTTCCGAAACACAGGACATGGGTGAGTTCACAAACACAGCCATTCTGCACAGAACTGTAATTATATCAGATATGAGAACCATCCCCCACACACCTCTTTTTTTCACTCTCTCTGTGTAGTCAGCAGCCAGATGTTGGTCTGTGGGAGTGTGGCAGGATGAGTGTTCAATGTGAAATGAATGGGGAAATGAAGGGGAGAAGGCGGAACTCTCAGCACTGTGGGGCGGAGCCATTGCAGGTAAGGCACCTAGCCTTTTCAGCTGTACACAAGGCCAGTGTTAATGTGTTTAATCCTCTCTTTCAGTCAGCACTCTGGCAGCAGCACTCTGAATAAGCCTCAGCTGTCTAATAAACTACTGCAGTAATATACCTGCCAGAGATGAATAAGTGAATCTGGGTGTGAATTTTTGTCTCTGTGAATTTATCTTTGATGGTTTCTTACAGGGTTGTTGAGCCTATTAAAACTGATGCCTAAAATCTGTCACAGATTTGTGTTTTAGGTGCATTGTTTTCTCTGCATTACTTCTGTTTACATTGCAGGAGTGTGAGAACCCAGCAGCTTGTGTGTCTACTCAGAGCTGTTCAGAAGAGAGAAATACACTGAAGAACAAAGGCAGAACAGCAGGCAAAAGGTGCACATTCATACACTCCTAACCTTATCTCCACCACTTCAATGCTTGTTGCTTCTATTTCTCCTTGATCCAGTTGAATGTTTTAATGTTTTGTCTTTTTTAAATTCTACTTCTCTTCTGTTTCAAAGTAATTGCTTTGCTTATTGAGAGATGAGTGAAATGAAGCACAGCTGTCTCGACAGAACAGCATCTTCCCTCTCAGTCCCACTTTCTGCCTCCTGAGGGAGAAACATATTGGAGTTTGTGTATGAACTGGGCTACATAGCTGCAGAGAGCTCTCTCACTACAGCACTTCAAATGCGATAGTGGAATTGATATTCTGCTCTCTAGAGAAATAAGGGACAGGTTTTGAAGCAAAATGAATGGTGTAATTTCATTACAAATCACCAGGGATGTGCTGATCCCACTTATCTCTGACTATACCAGCACTGAATCCCTGTACTCAGGGAATTGAATGAACAGCCACCAAAGCTTTAGTGAGGTCAGGCAGCAGTGTTGTGCGCTTAGATTTGGATCACAGATGCCAGCTCATCCCAGAGATATTGGTTGATATTCCACTACTCTACTCTTAATGTTGTGGGGCTTTTAATGAGCAGCACTATCTGCCTTTTTAACCCCACTTCCCTTAAGATTCTAGGTTAACATCCACCACTCACTGAGACATAATTGAATGCTGGGCAGTTCAGACAGATTCTATTCAAATTAATATAACATTAACGTTGCTTGTTTATTTTATTGTTATTTCACTAGTCCTTGTACTGGAACTGTGTTACAGCTGTGTGAAAATGTAACCTAACTGTTAATTTCAGACTGGTACCCATTTTCACACAGCAAGACTGTGTTTGGTAACCTGCCATGTTTGTGAATATTCCCAGGTGGCCTTTGAGTAGAGATTGTCACATTTAACAGTGTTATTTTTGTCGTAACCGACCCACACTCTGTACTACTACTCTGCAGACAGAGCAAAGAGCCCATCTCAGTTTAAATCTGGAACTTAAGCTGCTTAAAGCTGTTATGAAGGATTTGCTCCTCTGAAAGATGAAGTGGGCTATAGAGCAAAACATTACCTAGGGACCTGTCATTTCAGAATACAGAAATGTTCACAAGAAGTGGCAAAAAGTCAGAAGTTGGAAAAGGAAAAAGTGCACTGGGAATTGTTAATTTAATGGAAGATATTTGGTCTCAAATAACCACTGCATGGCTTTTAAGAACTAAGTGTGTTTGTGTCTGTGTGTTTTGCAGAGCAAGTGGCAGGAGAGGCACAGCTGTGAAAAGCTCTGTAGCGAATGGAATGCAAAGAGCACCTACAGTACAGACGATGAAGGCTGTGTGTAAGGGTGAGTGTGTGTGTGTGTATGGATGAATTGGTTTATCTGTAGGTTAATATAATTATGCAGCTGTCTCTCAATGAGGAACTGTGTATGTTTTTTGAGGAATTTCTGAAAGGGGAGTATAATTGGTTGCACAGCTGTTTGTTTATGTGCTGTGTACCTCTTTGTTTATTGTTGTGCTTCCCTCTATCTACAGGCAGAGACACATATGCAGAAACATCTTCAGAAAGCTCCAACTCTGTGCCATCCAGCCCCATTCACCAGCAACGAAGTTTGGAGGCCCAAGGTTCATTTTTCACGTCCTCGATACTTTTTCTTGTTAAATGCTTTCTGTCACGAACAGAGCTGTGAAGCTTGTACATATTTGAAAACTGAGAAGTAAATTTAACCATTTGGGACGGCGCCACAATGTGTGCATGTGCCTTTTCAGGGTCAGGTTCGTTCGCATTACAGACAGATACAAGTCATTTACATTTATGAATATGAACCCTCAAGATGGCCAAATCCAGTCTGAGCAAAAATCTGAAATGATTAATGAGGTTTGTAATGTGAACATGGTTTCACATTACAGACTTATCCAGACTCATTAGTTTCATATTTCCAAAGCTAAACTAAAGAAAAACCGATATTCCCTAGCCAAGACATGTTGCAATGATGATTTAAACATGCAGCTTACAGAGTTTTAGTTGGTGGAATATTTTATCTAAGCGTTTAACAGCAGAGCAGCATGCAAAAATTATTCAACATTATTTATAATCTGTCTATGTATTTATTCCCTGTCCTTGTAGACACTGAGAGCCAGTCAGATAACTCCGCCCAGGATCTGACTGATAAACCTCGATATCCCATGGGTGTTGGGAGAAAAGCGGTTGCCATGGTGAACCCTCTAGTGTCAGAGTCAGAGCGCCCATGTTCGGATGTCCCAGGTCCCTCAGCTGTGGTGGAGCTGGCACTGAGCTCCTGCCTTCCCTATGCCCTTCAGTACAGCCCTGCCCACAGAGAGGCTGGCAAACCCGGAAAGAACAAACTGACCATCACCATTCCTCCCTTTCGAGACCCTGCCGAGACTCCTGCGGGCCCGCAGTTGCAGCAGCTCCCCATGGGGGCCTTCAGTGTGCTTTCCCCCTCACAGAGTCCCCTGCAGCCTGCCTGCCCTGAGCCAGCTCAGCCTCAAGCTCCACCTGCCATCGCTTCACCTGCGGGGAAGACCAAAGCCACCGGTCACATGGCTTTGTCCGGACCACTTCCACCAGCCCCTCTAACGCACAGTACAGTTCAGAGCGACGCCCCCTCATCTTACAGTAACAGCACGTATGTGTAAATATACAAAATTATGCTTATTATGAATTTGAAAATAATCTACTGCTTTCTATGAATAATTGTGTACTCTAACTAGTATCCCTGATCACAGTGGCACCATCATTCAAAATCTGTTTCTTCCTTGTTTTATGGCCCACTGGAAAAATCTCCATTTTAAGGGGAGCCCGATCACTTCATCTACATATGTATCATCAGTATAAAAAGTTATACACTTGGGCATGCCCTGTAATCACTCATTATAGCCCTACTGTTCAATGTTTATTTCTGCAGTAGCCCTTATATTCTCTATGAGGTATCAATAGTTTTTCTGTTTAATTTTGTCTTTGTGTTTTAACAGTACCTGTGCAGGTTCAGCCCTGCCTCCTCAGACACACTCACACTTGCAGACACAAACCGGTGTCCAGCAGCAGGTGCCACCAACGGGCTGCAATGCCTGTGGTTGCCGTGGCAGCTGTGGAGGAACTGGATCCCACCAGTCGACCACTCATTCGACCAACTTCTTCCTGCACCCTCCTGCGGCCCGCCAGGTGTTCGGACCTCCGCCTGCGTTTTTCCACTTAGCTCCGTCGCTGTGCAGCACTGCCGGCTTCCCTAGCCAAGCCCACCAGAACAACGGCACTCCCCCAATGCCCTTCTACGCTCATGCCTCGCAGACCCCTGCCTTTGCTGGCTCTGCCATTGTCCATGCCCACTCGGACCACCTGCTGGCTGCTCAGCCGGGTTATGGCTTGCAGCAGATCGGAGCGTTCAGCCGCCTCTACCCACCCCTCTTTCCCCCGGTGGGCGTGGTCTCTGGGGGGCCAGGGCTCAAGAAAGGTGTGACTGTGTCCTGCTATAACTGCGGCATGAGCGGCCACTACGCACACGACTGCAAGCAGCCGTCCATGGACGCCGGGCAGTCAGGTAACAGCAGGGTCAGGAGGTGATGGCAGGACCTTAGTTCTTGAGTGTTTTGGAGCTACACAGGTCTAGCCACATAATGTCATTTTGCCTATCAATCTGCCTGTTATTAACAATCAACTAATTAAACCATCCTTCCCGTCCTCGCAGGAGTAGTTTCAGGAGTTTGACACAATGCAAACTCAATTGAATTTCATTAAAATTGATTTGATGCAGTTTAATTAGTACCTTTTTATACTGATGTGCTTTTACATTCCTCCAGAAATTTCAGAACAGACTTCAGCAGATTTGTGCTCTTGAAGGCACTCTGTTACACTGATTACCCCTCCCTGTGTGTGTGTGTGTTCGTGTTTTGTATTTGTGAATGTTTTCCTGTGTGTATGTGTATGTCTGTGTTTCAGGTGGCTTCCGGCTTAAATACGTTGCCCCACACTCCTCGGAAACACTAGACAAAGCTGATTGACAGCAGAGGACCAAGGAAGCACTCTGTCTCTCTTTCACTTTCTCCAGAGGCCCCTCCTTTAAAGCGATGTGATATTTTGTTATTTGTTTTAGCCATTTCCATAAGCTAGAGTTAGAGAGAGACTGGGGGGAACTGCCCTTAAGTAAGGCAACGTTTGTGGGGGTTTTTTCCCCTCCCCCCCTCCCCTCAAAGGATTTTCCAGTGTAGTTTCAGTCACTGATGTAGACATAAGCCAAAGGACGCTTGGGCTTTTGTATGAAGATTTAGTTTGGAATGTTTTAAAGTTTGAATGGGTCGGATGCCAAGAGGATTTTGTTGTGTGCTTCCACATTTTCATTTAGTTTCTATTTCAACTGAAATCCTCACCTTTTCAGCCAAGAATCAGAGGAATGGAGTTGTGAATCTTAACTTGAGTGGATAGTAGCCTCTGCTTTTTGAAATGGACATGTTTTATAGAGGCTTGAGGAAAAGTTTCAGAAGTTTTTATACGTGCTTTGAGCAGCTACTACGAGCTAAAAACATCAACATTATTCACATTATTATTTTCTTTCCGGATACAGTCAGATGAGGCTCAATAAACACATTTCTCCTTTTGGTAAGAAGTATTTTTTTCTCTCCCCAATGTGAGTGTTTTGAATGTAAAACTATAACTACACTAGTCCTATACTGTGAAATGATCTTTGAGTTGAAAATCATGCTTTGGTTATTTTGTTTATAAGCTGCTGGTTTGCTGTTGTTTTCTTTGGTTTGGACATTTGATGCACTACTAGTATTTTTCTCAGAAGAAGCCTGTCTGTGTGTGCACTGATGTATAGCAGAGTTTTCCCGGCTGCTCACTGCCTCCAGTCTTATGGAACCTACGCCGCTTTTGGCCACTAGAGGACGCCGTTGCATGCCACTGCTGTGCATGAGTTTAAGCTGAATTTCACCATCAGCCGCATGGAGAGGACAAGAAACACACAAACGTGCAACACAAAAAACAAGCAAGTGCACATCTTCAAATCCAAACAGACTACACTGCGCTTGGGAAGTGTTTTCATTTCAGAAAGTTCCTTTGTCTGTAGAGCCTCTCTCAAGCCTTACTGAACACGAATCCAAACATTACAGCTACTTCGAGGAGGACACTGGACACTGGGACAAGTCTCTGTCATTGGAGGGATTTTCTTCATTTAACGTTGAATTTTTTCTGTTTAAGGAATTAAGGGCAAACGCTGTATGTCGAGACTGCTTACTGAAACCTTTTCTAATTCCAGAAGTGGCATATATTTGTGCCTATGGCCACACAAATCACTTACAAACATTTTGAATATCGTTAAGTCTTAGTTTATGTAAAAGAGACCAGCCAGCGTCAGAGTTTCTGTTTCTAAAACATATTGAAAATTGCCACACAGCCGTAAGAAACCCCTTTTATATGTGGAGATTTGGCAGGATTTTGTACTGATTCATAAAAACAATGTTAAATGGTTTTATTTTGATGCTCAGATTGAAGAACCGGAGGCCTTTACCTTATAACAGCACATCCAGAATTGCAAAACGGCAAATGCTTGGTCTGTTTGAGTTTAAAGCCAGGCATTGCTGTTGATAATCCTTTAAATATTTTGCATGTGCTGAGTTGTTGTTATTCTGGCTCTATTGCTGTATGGCTTCTCCAAAGCTGTGTGAAGTGCATAGGCTGAAACCCAGAAACCTGCCACTTATTCTAGTTAAACTTTTAGAACTGTAAAAGATACTGTACTGTAAACTTTTTTTTTTTTTTTAGGCCAGATTTGTTTATAGTATTTCATATGTAAATGGTAATTAATGTCCTGGAGAGGTCACAGTTTATCTCTGATCATATTTGCATTTTAAGCAAATTGAGCATTTTCTCTGTCAAATTATTAGCAATAAATATTGAAAAACCCAACGCTCAGTTGCTTTGCTGTTTCAGACAGTGGCCGCCGGGTGGCGGTGCTAAACAGCAAAAAGAATTTAATTGAAACCGAGTCTGTCCACTGCGCTAAAATCTGACTTACACTTCCATGTTCTAAAAAAACCCTGTCTTCCACTTAAACAAGGCATAAATGAATGGTTTTACATCCGTCAAATTTTGCCATCTTTCAGTCCATTCTTACTGAGAAGTAACACAGACCCGAGCAGCACACTCAAATCCAGCTCAATCCAAAGTGGTGTGTGAGTGGAGTGAAATGTCTAGTGACAAAGAGTGAACGTAGAAGTAAAAAAAGAAGATACTTCTTCTCGAGGAGGCTGTAGTGGGTGCTGTGTGGACAGTAGCTTTACAAAGCAGGCTGTATGTGAGGAGACTCCGCCCCATGGCGTGTGTATAATCCTGGGGTTACACTCGCTGACGTGTGTGTGTGTGTGCGTGCAGAAGTCAGCTGCTGTCCTGTTCCCACTATCAGCATGTAGCACAGCCTCGCTGTCACACGCATGAAATGTGAACCTATGAGAGCGAGATGATGCCCCACACACTCCTAATCTCATCCTCTCATCTCTGACACCATCCCCCTTCATCCTGCTGCATTCACACCTAACTCTTCCTGCAGCAGCACAGGGGCAAGAGACCTAAAGCCACTGTGCTCTGCCTGTTCATCTCAGATCTTTAAAGCAGTAGTTTGGCCTACAGATCAGCCATGGCATGTTTCCCTGAGCCCAGTGTCTTCCTTGGAAGTGTACACCTTCAGCTGTTTGTGAAAACAAAATAAGGTGTGAACAATGGGACAGAACCTCAGTCTTTCATCGGCCTGTCTTTATACGAGATAAGCTTCACACTAATTAAAAGAACCAGAAATCTGGATTGTAACGTCATAGATCATCTTTTAATCATCTTAATCAGCAGATTTCTCCCATTCTACTTCTCAATCTGACATTCACAAAATATATATTTTTCCTTGAATAATGTCCTCAAAGTAGTGCTTCCCATCGGTGAATGAGAACTGTAGATGAATGAAAATATCATTCAGTGAAGCATTAATCATTCAGGACGGTAATGCCCCTTTCACACATGAACTGTAGTGCAAGTATAGGGTCCGGAGATGGTCTGGAACGGTCGTTCACACATGCAGCTCACAGCAGGAGATTTTCAGCCTCAGGCACGCTCATGCACAGCTCTTGTAAAAGGTGAAACTCCAGACCACTTCCCGTGCTGTACTCACATGTGATGACTCTGACTTTACCCGGAAAATTTACTAGGGCTCGAGGAGGATAATGCCCAGGTAAGGTATGAGATGAATGTTGTGGTCGCGTTCACACACACAGCTCCTCCGGGTAAATTCCGGATCATTACTGGTTCGTGTGAGAAACGGGCATTAGTTGGCTGTGACATTATTATTATTATTATTATTTAATCACACAGAAGCAGTGAAATGCCAAAGGAACTATCCTCCAATCCATTCAGCCCAGCATTAGCAGGAAGGAGGCGGCGCATTACTTTAGTGTTCCAAATACAACAAATAAAGACGTTTTGGAAGTTTACTGTACATCAGGTGCAGCCATCTTTCTTTTACACTGCAGAGGGTGTGCCTCATACTGCGAGCTCATGTTCTCAGGTTAGCTTTGTTAGTCTGCTGATTGCCCAGAGGTCTACGGTCAGTCCTGGTGAGGGTTACTTTAGCAATTTGGGCACAGCCATGGCCGTCATTGAAGATATAGTTGGGACGGTGATATCTCTGAAGACCGGCGCAGAGTTGGTGGAGACAGACGGTTTACTCTGACTCAGAGTCTCAACAATCATCTGTCTCATATCACGAGTGGCATCGCCTCGAACAGCTAGCAAGGCCACGACGTGCTCCTCCCTACAGTAAAGACAGAGTGAAGGCGAATGAGGGATGTATTTACCCACATGCAGTACTTTTATTTGCAATAGAGCAGAAAAGGAAGGAGGTCAGAGAGACGAGCCGCTGATGATGACACCCAACACGAGCTCACCTGATGTCCGGGTACTTGGAGACGAGTGTGGACACCTCCAGAAACAGAAGCGTGGGATCGGTCAGTTTAAAGACCTCTGCGATGGCAGTGATTGAGCCGCACAGCCAGTCTGTGTCCTCTCCCTGACCACACACAAATGGAGTGTCTGATAAATGCCATCAGTTTCATTTTCATGACCATTTAAAGGAACACTAGGGAAGATTACAGCACTGTCCTCAAAACAAAGGTGGTTGAGGATAGTGGGTGATGGTTTCCTACCCTCTTCCTAAAGTTACATAGTGCAATTTCTGCAGTGTTGAGCCTGGAGGAGCAATGACAATGAGTCTCTGTTCTCACTTTTACAACGAATTAATACATTCATCCATCATCTGTAACCGCTTATCCAGTTCAGGGTCACGGTGGGTCCAGAGCCTACCTGGAATCATCGGGCGCAAGGCGGGAATACACCCTGGAGGGGGCGCAGGTCCTTCACAGGGCAACACACACACACATTCACTCACACCTACGGACACTTTTGAGTCGCCAATCCACCTACCAACGTGTGTTTTTGGACTGTGGGAGGAAACCGGAGCACCCGGAGGAAACCCACTCGGACACTGGGAGAACACCGAATTGTTACAATGATGGTTAAAAATACTACAAAGTGTTCCTTTAAAACCCAGCAGGTCAGTTTTTGGACAGGTTAAATGTCACTCACAGCGGAGAGTTTCTTGAAGAGGAAGCTGAACTGCTCTGCCTCTTTGATCATCCTGTCTGCTCCCTCCTTCCTCTCATCTGCGTTTTTAAATGTGATGCGTTTCTGCATGACGGCCTTCAGGTATTCCACCACCACACGCCGATGAGCTTCGGCTGTCATTTCCTACACACACACACACACACACACACACACACACACAAATACAAATACAAATGATATCAGTCTAGCACATGTTTCCAGGCCTTGTTTTGGAAAACTCTTATAGAAACCTGGCACATCTCTGGTGTATTTTTAAACAGCTTTATCTACAATCACCACCTCTAAATACCTTGTGGTTTAGTTAACTGCTGCTTTAAAATGTCCTACAAATTGCCACCTTTAGCTTTTTATGGTAGGGATATGAAGATATGAAATATTCCTTTTCCTCTCACATCAAAGACCAAAAACCGTTTACCTGATTATAAGGCTTCTTGATCTTGGCAAAATCATTAAAGTAGTCCTCCACTGTAGCACAGATGGTGTCCACTGCAGGGCAGCCAGTCAGCCACTTGCGGGTCAGCAGTTCGTTGAGATGATGCTGTTCAGACACCGAGGGAATCCAGTGAGTGTAATTTGGGTTAAACTTGAAAACCACAGTCAGACACAGTCTCACTCTGCAATCGACCCTACCTCCAAATCCAGAAAGACTTCATCTAACAGGAACTGGCAACCCTCCTTAGCCACCTCGTTCAGGGTCTTCTCGATCTGCACGTCGTTTTGGGTGGGCTCTGATGAGGTTGAGTATTTCCGTTTCAGACTGTTTATGGACTCCCTAAAGGGAAGAATCCCTCAGTGTGGGTCAAATATGTAGCTTAACATCAAAGGATCAAGACCATCCATCCATCCATCCATCCATTATCTGTAACCGCTTATCCAATTTAGGGTCGCGGGGGGTCCAGAGCCTACCTGGAATCATTGGGCGCAAGGCGGGAATACACCCTGGAGGGGACGCCAGTCCTTCACAGGGCAACACAAACACAAACACACACACACACACTCACACCTACGGACACTTTTGAGTCACCAATCTACCTACCAACGTGTGTTTTTGGACTGTGGGAGGTTTCAAACCGAGGATCAAGACCATATTAAATAATAATATGTGAATAAAAAGAAGTGCTGTTCTGTGGTTCCGTTTGCTATCAACACAATGCTAAACCTTTCAACAAAACTTACTTAAAAGTCTGACAGTTATTGATAATGGCAATCATGTACTGAACGTAGCACTGTGGAAGCTGTCGATCTTTCAGGTGCTCCTCCTTGTAGGCAATGGCCTCATCCCTGTACCTGGGATAAAAGAAGTATGAGTATTGGTAAATTCAACCCCAATTAATTGTACAAATTGTGATATTTTATGACTTTGAAAATCCCATATTTAAAGCGTCCAGCATTGAGCGGGTTTTTCTGCAGAAGAGACGGAGAAACTGGTTGTGTGCTGTGAAAAGGTCCCCTCTTACCTCACCAGGAATGAGGTCATCTGTTTCAGACAGAGTCTCAGCACCTGCTCTTTAAAACTCTCATTGATCTGAACCGCTACTTGCAGATTCTGCTCAAACATCTGAATAAAAAAAAAAGAGGGAGAGGGGAAGAAAAAGATCAACAACCATGAAAAACACTCCTCTCCGCACATCCTCAGAACACAGGCTATGTTCATATCACAAGGCTTATTAATCAATTCTGATTTTTGCTTTGATGGGATTTGTGTATGTTTACGGTTCACATTAATAAATGTAAGTGACCTGTATCCGTCTGTAATGTGAATTAATCTGGCCCTGAAATGGCATGCCTTCCATTCATATTAAAGACTAAGCACCAGCTCTATGAAAGTGTCAAACAAATAAATACAGTGGAATTTGAGTTCCTAACTTGTGTTTGTTGATAGTCAGAAAACATGTTATTTCTTACTAATTCAAGGAATAAGGTTTAAAAGACCCTCAACGGTGTTCGGAAACTCTAATAGGCGTCTTGCATGTGACGTAGATGGTGGACAACAACTCTAGGAGTTGCACTTAATTTAATGCAAAATTACGAAAATTGTCAGTTTTAAAGCAAATTAAGCTGCTATTTTCATTTTAATTCATAGTTATATGTGTCAGTAACTAAAATAATGTGAAATATTCATGGAGGTCCATTAAGTGGTGCTTAGCCTTTAATGTCATGGGCCCACGAATCGGACACTTAAAAGTGAGTCAAATCTGATTTGGAAAGATTGGGTCCGTCAGGTGCACAGTTCTGAAAAAAACACAGATCTGTCACATTAAGGCAATAAATCAGATTTTAGTCACTTCACCCTAGCAAAGTTTATTAAAGTAGCCATATAAATAAACAGAAGAAATACCCATTTTATACTTCCTCAATTTACATTTAAATCACATCTACTGATCAAGTGATTTTAATTGGTAAATTCTTAGTATAAACTTCACATTTTTGTGCCTGTTATTCTGACTGACATTTGAACCAGCAACAACGTAAGTGACTCTATTATAAAATAAAATCAGGGGAAATGGCCAAAGATTATGTAAAAGTGTAAAGGAAGTTCTGAGAAACCTAAATGTGAATTTGAATCTGACCTGAGCTTTATAAACAACAGAAAAAAACGCTGAGTCCCGCATCTGGACCGGAGTCACTGTACCTGGAAGACAATGGCGGGAAGAGTGGTCTGGTAGTAGCCGTCCTGATCTGCCTCTGGCTCCGACTCCTTCTGCCAGTCTTTTTTATCGGTTTCCAGAGCTTTCCGCAGCCACCCTGTGATGTTGGACTATTGAAAGACAGACAGCAAGGAACAGAGTTACAACCTCAAAACATTTCTAAAGCAACATTCTAACTCCAATCAGAACTAAACAAAATTAGGTTTAATTTCTGTTGAGAGAGAAAAAAAAATGCTTCTTGGTTTTTTCTGTGCATTCTGGATGGACCCTACCCCTTAACGAATCACTCAAGTGCTCGCAGATTCACAAGCTCAGAAGCATGATTCATCCTTTAGGAGGCTTCAATCTGAACGTATTTAAATTCAGGCAGCACATTAGATGGTGTGAGGAGGACCTTTTTTGCCTCCGATGGAGAGATAGTGTGAAAGTGCATGTGACTGTGAATGTACTCACCGTGAATGTCTGCATATATTTGCCAAGGAGAACGTCCACCATCTCCTGAGGCAGCAAAGGCTCTAACTGCTTGACGTCACACTCTGGGTACAGGTCTGGATGGCCCATCATCTCCACACTGAAACGTACACAAATGCAGAGTTCCCAGACATGAAAACTGATGAGCAATAAACACTTTTTAATATAGAAAACAGTAGCACTGTTCCTAAGAGCACATTACAGCATTGACATCCCCTGCACTATGAGGAAAATGATGCAGGGAACATTTATCCACATCATATGAAGGTTTTGCTGCTTTCAATTCACCTGGACCCATAAAGCAACGTCAATATTTAACACCACTATAATCACAATGTGATATTTTAAAACTGCTGTGCATTAACCGCCTTTGAGCTCATGTTCTCTTCACGTCAGGTGATACACAGAGTTACATTATGCTCCTCCTATGCCTCAGTAACTGCTCCCAAGCTGCAGATGTGTCAAAGTCCTAAACACCTGTGGTTTAAATATTGCCTTAATTGCTGTGGGCTGCTCTCAGGCAGTTCTGGTCTCCTACATACGGCTCTGAGAGGAATAGAGCAGTGATGGGATCATGAACACACTGCCTCCATTAAGAGCTTGGGTTTCAGTTCAGCAGATAGAATCAGGATGACAGAAATCACTTCGTATTCAAAAGCTCAATGGAAATGTTTAATGTGATAATGGAATCATTGCTGGGAAGCCATTTTGTGCTTCACTCAACAACAGCCAGACTGTTTTTTTATATCTGCTCCTTTCATGTCGGATCATAACATATGATTCTTCAATTACACCATCAGATACAGAGGTTCAGCCGAAATGTTTTTCAGGAAATCTAAAAAGTCTGGAAAAATAAGAGCATGAGTTTGAATTTCACTTTTTGGAGAGTCAGATCTATCTGTAAAATGCCCCTCAGTGTCAAAGGTCAGTGAGTAATTTTCCCCAGTTGAAAAGCAGATTGGACTGAATGATAACAGCAAGAGACATATCCATTTCATTAAAGGGGAAATTAATTTTTCAGCGGATTACACATTAATTTGGGGATCTGGAGCCTACCAACACACACTGTATACACATACACATACACATACAACACATACAATGCAGATGCTTTAGAAGTGGCCCACCCCCTGGTCCGAGTCACTTTAACCACAGCACTGGATCCACATTTACATGAAAGCAGAGGGACAAGGTTAATCTGAGCAAAACAAACAGAGCAAGCACTGAGAAACAAGAAAAAAGAAAACTAGGCAAGCCTAGATTTGCCGGACTGTCATAAGCCATATAGCCACTGTCACAGAGGTGTTTCTGGAATTTCAAAAACAGGAAGGCCACAAATGATTATATATTCAATGTAACATTAGAGTAAAGCACGTGAAGTTTAAGGCGGCTGTGCGCAGCTTTAAGGAGTTTTATAAACACACAAACGCCTCAAAATGTTTCCCCACAACTTCCCTTCACAATATTTCAGGCAAAGACACACACTCATGTGAATAAGACAAATTCAGTAGCCCTCCTCTCTCTGTGAGATATAATGTGTGTGTAAACAACAAAGAAACTAACGCAGAGCCAAACACAGCCCCAGAAACACACACAAATGGAGCACAAATGAGCCCGTCCAGCTCCCCTGGGTGATAACGCTGTGTGTGAAACTCTGAGCTCATTCTTGAGTTACTGAACCTTGACACGCACACACACAATGCCACAGTTCGTGCTGAAGAACCTACTCCTCTTTCTTTCCAGGTCGGAGTGAACTGTGAGCAGCCCATTATCATTTAAAGGAACAGGTGCTGAAAAGGGTTGTTCAGTATAGTGCTGTATAGGCAGGGGGACAACAGAAAGCTGCTGTGGTGCTTTATCCTTGTGATATTTTGACCAAATCAGGTCACAGACATTTCATCAAGACCCAGAACTGTGCTCACATGTGGAAAGGGGTACAATATGGTCCCCATTTACTGATTAATTAAATATTTGTGGCTTTTCCTCATATTTCCACTAACTTCTGTCTTTTCCATGCGGTTAAAAATATTCCATCTGTGTAAATAGCTATTTCTTTTTTATGGTGGATCTCTTGCAGAGCATAACGGGCCTTGCTCTCTCCTCATCATCCATGCAGGCACCTTATAGACAACACGTTATCAGCAGATGAAACTTGGAGAGAGCATGTTCTGCCTTTAAGTCTCAGAACCTGGGTGTACAGTGTAATACAGGAGTACATTTCAAGCCATAATGAACAACTGACTGCTGTAAACTTATTTCTAAAAGCCTCAATTCTCTGCCAAAACATGACACTCTGAGCGGACCAACCTTTTGTATGTGTTGAGAACCCAGGTGAGAAGAGACACGATCTCGTTAGCCTCCAGATCCTCGGAGGCCAGCTCCTGAATGCGTGCGGAAAGTGCTCTGTGGTAGAGGTCGAAGAACAGCTGGAAGGTGTTGTAGTGTGGAGGGAAGCACTGCACCATGAGGTTCTTCACCACGATCAGATCATCCAGCACATACTTGCGAGTGATTTCCAGCAGCCGTACGAGCCACATCTTGTCCGAGTTTCGCGTCTCCGACTGGGTGCTCTCGATGCGGGCGCTGACTGTGCCTTCCAGGACCTGGTTCATTCTGCTCTTCCAGCCTTTGGGTCGGCCTGGCGGGATGAAGCCTGTCTGCTTCTTGCGGTCCAGCATGCGGCGATCGATCTTCTCCTCGCGCTCGATGATGCGCACCACCGACACCAGCATGGTGGGGTCTCGCCGCACAGTGACCAGAGCTCGCTGCAGAACCATCCACAGCTGCTTGGCCAGCTCATCAGAGAGACCCTGCACCTGGCCGAAGTACGCTCGGATCAAGTTCATGTCATGCGTGTTCTTGCTGTCCATGCGGTACTGCTCGTACATCAGGTCATCACGGGAACACTCCAGATCTATCAGCTTACGGTGGGCCTGCAGGAGCTCGCCCTGCTCAATCAGGTCATGGGTGTCATGCACAATTTCTGGCACTGTTTGGGAGAGAGAAATTGAGTCAAGTATTAGTACCCTTGTTAGGCGTAATCATATGAGTTTTTGGAGACATCTGTTTCTAAAAATCAGAACAGGATGTATGTTAAGATTTGACCGTTGCTGGCCGTAGGTGTCAACCAGACAAGTACAGAGCTCCTCAATGCACTACACCAGAGCTAGCTTTCACCTGAGAAGATGTTTTTGAGGTTTTCCACTGCAGAGGCCAGCTGACTATGCTGGACCACAGCATCCTTGACATCCTTCAGGTTCTCAATGGTGTTGATGCTCTGCCTCCAGTCTTTACTGACATCACCCAGCGAGTTCTGAATGTCCTTCACATCACACAAGGCGTTGTGCAACTGTGTGAGACCTGTTCGTACTCCGTCCAACTGTGACTGGATAGCGGCCTGTGAGAGGATGTGAAGACAGCATTTAGTGTAATGACACTTATATTTATTGTAGGAAGTGTTGGCATAATATAAATATATATATATATATATATACCAAAAAGCAGTCAAGGCAAGCAAACACACAAACTAATATCTCACTTTAAGTCTGGCCTCTACAGACGCTTTCTTTCTGGCCTCTCTTCTTCTGTACTGCTCAACTTTGTCCAGCTGATCTGACCGCTGTAGCATCCCTGCCACCCTCTGCACCGCAGTGGCCACAGCTTCTCTGTTTGTTTCCTCCATGACTGCAACCTGCACAAAAAAAGACCCAGAAGAGAGGGATGATGGATGGAGTTGCAATGACAGAGTTAAAGGTGGCCACTATGGCTCAAAATGTGTATAACGTGATACGAAAATACCAGAGATTACACATTATTTGGGTTAAAATTCTTTCAGGGAATTCTTAAAATACAAGCTTTTTAATGAGCACATAATGAGTACAAAAAAGGAAGGGATCCACAATATGTCAAATTTTAGGTAGTTTAACGCATCCGTTTTATTAAGAAAAGGTTTTCACAGCAGGAAAACCTTTTCTATTTTAGGAGTGAAGTGGCTCTTCTTGTAATTTGTCCAGAATAAAAGAACTGTCAGTTAACAATAACATTATGCCATTAATGTTATATTCCTAGAAATGCACTGACAACTTTAATAGAGCCTTGAAGGACAGTTATGACGAGAATCGGGGCTGGGGGTGGGGTACTTCTCAAAGCAGGGGGTTGTTCTACGAAGCAAGATTGATGAGTTCACTAGATAATTTAAGTCTAGAGGGCCATGAAATTGGAAAGTCCTTTAACTCTTTTTCTTTTGAAAATATTTGACACGAGGCTTACACTATCTATATGAAAGGTAATGGAGGCACCCTACAAAACTGGATTTCTTGATTTGACCAAATAAAACAAGTCCAAATCAAGACTGTCCAATCAGAAACTTGCCTGCAGCTTGAAAGCCCTGCCCCAAAGTTGACAGGGTTGGTTCCTTAGGAGTGTGACGTCAGAAACTCTAGCTGTCTGAATCCAAGTTTTTGAGAGTTTTTGTGTTGTTAACAAAGCAGTTTCAAAGCTTAAATGTTTGACCACAGCACTGACTGCTTATTTACTGCAGGATGTGCCTTCTGGTACATAAACACCACCACACGGTCATGCTAACAAGGTTAATGTACACTGGAGGGAGTCTTTAAGCCTCAAGTAAAACGTGTCGGTTAAGAGCTGATGGGCTTAAGTTATCTGTCTAACAGAGAAGTCATGCTTTGTGAAGAACCCCTGATTTAATCCATGAATATTCACAAACACAAACCAAAACCCTCTGGACGCGGCTGAAGCTACAGACCCAGCGCCGGACTCAAAAACAACCCTGAAATGGCGGCTAACTCCATCAAAAGAGTACTCTACCCAGGCTCCGCCGTGTTCCTAAGACCTCCGTGTCGCTCTGCGCTGAGATGATATCATATTAATATTGCTGTTATTAATATTATGGCTGATATTGTTAGTGTTATTTCTGTCTCTGCTCGGGATCTTCCTGGTTGCTGCGCCGCCCAACAACGCCTCTGTGCGCATCAGCGACGTCAATACTGCGCACAATATGCGCAACACGGCTCTCACGGCTGCGCAGGCTTTGTGCAGACCAGGGTTTTGGCCAGCGCTACATTTCATTTAGTTCATTTAATTTTACACAATTTGTCTTTGAAGTAAACTTTTGCTAATAAATACATTTACTTCTATTTACACATCTTTATCTTCCATATTTGTTATTTTGTTTCGTAAGCTGCAGCAAAACAGACTCTGATACTGATGGCAGAATATGTGCCTCTAAAGTCCTAGTATACATCTCCACACCATTGGTGTTTTATTACATAAGCAAGTCACCCATGCTCATGCAAATCTATCCCATGACAGATGATGGCTTTCGCATTTTTGTTGACAGCAGTCTAGATGGTCACTTTCTTTTTGGCACAGAGAATGTGATGAGTTTTTTCTGAAAACACAATGAAAAGGCTCATTTCACCAAAGAACATTTATGACATGACCTCTGGCCTACAGAACTCTTAGCAATTAGTTTCAGTTTGCTTTTTTTTCTACAGACTGTGTTAAAGGGAAAGACGATTGTGGGGAAAATGTTTAAACTCTGCATCTTTTAAGGTGGAACGGTATGATTTGAGGTAAAATAATGACTTGTACGTGGCTGAAGATTAGCTTGTCTTTAAGCCTTTATTCACTGTTTGAATTACCACAGAAATTCATTTGTAACTCGAGGTGTATAATTTTGTAGCACATTTGGTAATGCAGTTCACAGTCTCCCAGGTTTGGAGATATTGTTACCATAAGTGATCCAAAGCTGCAAAAAATAAATCAATATTACCCGTCTATGGAACAGAAATAGAGCAATATCCTCATCTTGCTTCATGCATTTCAAGGTTTGGAGTTCTCTTCATTGTCTATAAAAATCTAGATGGCTCTGCCATGAGCAGAGAGAGAGAGAGAGAGAGAGAGAAACTAGCATTCTAGCTAGTTTTTTTTTTAAAGCTAATTTACAGACACAAGGGCTTTGTAAACACAGTTTGGAGCACACAAACGGACTGGAAAGCTAGTAAATGGCGAACTGTTGTGAACTTTGCCTTTTAATGACAATGGATTCCCGATATATTCATTAGCCCATTTGGTTTATTCAAAATTAGCATAACTATTTCTGACAGTGCAGCAGATAGTGTCGAAGTCACACAGCTCCAGGGTCCTGGGGGTTGTGGGTTCAAGTCCCGCTCCAGGTGACTGTCTGTAAGGAGCATGGTGTGTTCGCCCTGTGTCTGCGTGGGTTTCCTCCCACAGTCCAAAAACACACATTGGTAGGTGGATTGGCGACTCAAAAAGTGCCCGTAGGTGTGAGTGTGTGTTGCCCTGTGAAGGACTGGCGCCCCCTCCAGAGTGTGTTCCTGCCTTGCGCCTGTGATATCGTGTAGGCTCCGGACCCACCGCTACCCTGAATTGGAAAAGCGGTTACAGATAATGAATGAATAAATGAATGAATTAATTTCTGACAGTGCTATCTGGGGGCTTGAAAGTCAATAATATTTAATTGTCATTTGCAGTATTATGTTTCACAGTAGGCAGTGAAACACATACTTTGCACTCTTATGTTGAGAACTGGACGCCAAGTGCAGAGTCAAAATGCCTCGTTGCTGACTGACCCTTTGGTGGATAATGCTTTTGTATTATAAATACTGCCTTGCATGAAAAGTCTAAATTTAAAATACATCACTGTATGAAATCATCATTCCTATCTTTAACTCTAGAATACTGAAGTGGAAGAATGATGCATATGTACAATTTAATAAATAAATAAATATATGAAATATATAACTAAATTGAAACTCACCCAGGGGAAATAAAATATTTTATTTCTTACATTTTCAAAAATACAAGCACAAAAAATACGTTTCAGTGATTGCTGCTCAGCAGCTAAATTGTGTAGAAAAGAGTGTGAGAACCATATTCAAAATATACTGCAAAATGAGTTTGTTGAAGTCATTAAAGAAAATACATAATTAATTTACCCTACAAAGTTACACAACTGACAAAAGGTTATTAACAGTCAGTATATATGAAAACAACACAGATGAACCACAAACATGGTGCTTGTAAAGCCAATAATGTGTAATGAAAACGTTATAGCTGCATAATACTGTTTTTTGCTGATAAATTTCCTTTTTGATCCTTTGACACAGAGAAGTGTAAACACGGCGTGTATTAAAAGACGGAAAGTCAAACCCATGGCAGCTAAATTCCCAGAACACAGTGCATACTTCTCTAACATAAAAAACTAAAACCAAAAACTGGAACGTGAACACCCACCCAACTCTTTACTAATATTTCCTTTTTTGTCTCTTTTGTTCTAGGAATGAAATATATTCCCCAAATTAAATTATTATTTTTAATTCATCTTTATTTAATATACCATGACTATGGTCATAAAATAACATTTAAAAAGATTTTAAACCCATGTGGCCACAACCCACCAAATAACATTTAATAAAGTCATTTTTCTGTCTGACAATTTAAAAAAACAAACAAAAAAAAAACAAAAAAAAAACTGAGGGTTCATTTCAATATATCATTTTAAACCATGGCAGGTTAGTATAGGGGTTCATATCACAAGTTTGAAAACATCACAAACATATATTTCAAATTCACACATCATTGTAAAAGTGCCAGAATGTAGAACTACCCCTTTATAGTCACTGCCTCTGGAAAGGGGTAAACCTGAGCATTTAAAGGAATGTTCCAGCGTTTTTCAACATATTCTCTATCTGTTAGACTGACAATATGTTTAATGCGCTCATCTTATTTTGCAGAAGGACACTGAACTTACAGATTAAATCATTAGGCACTGGCTGAGCTGTCCGTGAACATTTATGTCAACCACGTACTCCCCTTGACCAATCTTCAGCATCCCCAACACTACCACACTTTACAGATATCAAAAGTAAGCAGAACTGCACGCTATAATTTGTAAATGCCATTTTAGTGTTGAATACAAATTCATAATATATTTTGATCCCTCCTACCACCTTAGTTAGTGCAGTATTAGTTAGCGTATACCATATTTGCTGTAATTGGCTTGTTTTGGAAATGAGATTTAAGTCGACTAATTCAAATGTTGCGTTTTTTTATTTGTTTTGTTCTGTTTTTTTTAATACAGGAATGCATGTCATAGTTTTTTTTCTGTGGCAAACAACAGTATGATACAGAAGCAACAGATAGGGAATATGTTAAACAATCCTGGAGTGTTTAATCCACTTCATCCCCAGAAATATGTTCGGCAATAAAATAAAACATAGATCACTGCATATACAAGTAGGGATTGGCTTTGTGCGCTACTGCATTCATTGTAGTATTTACCACATTTCTTTCTGTGTGTGTTTGACTAATATCGGGGCCACTGTCGGTCCAGGGCGGAGAGTCTATGGGCTCTCTTTTGATAGAGTGGAGAAGACTGTGGCTCCTGAACTCATAGCTCAGCTTGTAGTCTTGTTGCGTGTAGATTTTGGGCTCAGCAGAGCCGTTGGCATACGCATGGCCATCAACGCAGTTTTCGTGATTGCTGGGAAGATCTGAATGAGTGATGTCTTTACTGAGAATACACTTGAGGGCCTTACTTGGACTTGCATAGAGATACTTGTCATGGCCATTGGGATTTGGGCTGATGCTAGCCACTTTGCCACTTTGGCATGTGCTAAAGTCATTGTAGTAGTCTTCTGTTTTTACCTGGTGGCCCTCGTTGAAGTCCATATTGTATCGCCATACTCCATTATGTGGCATGGAGGTGAACCTACTACAGCCGTTTTCAGAATCAGAGTCTTGCTCTGTTTTTATAGCAGTCTCGGGCAATAGCAATCCACCGAAACAGTCGTTATGTGTCATGTATCTGCTCTCGGTCTTCCCATGTCCACAGTAACTGTCTCTGTCAGCGTAAGACTTTCCCTGTAACCCCAAGGTTGTGGAGCCTGGAGAGATGCGGAACCTTCCAGACTGAGCATGTTTGCTCAGCTTGCCAGAGAAGTAGCTGCTGGACCCCACACGTGTGTCCCATTGATTTTCCACAGTGTGCAACCTGGGGCTACCTACAGAGGACAGACAGAAGTTCAGAGGCTCATCCTGGCTGTAGTAGCTTTCGCTCCTGCACTGGGCACCTTCTTTGGCAAGGGCTGTCCATGAGCTGCTTTGGCATGGGTCCCTGGGGGAGGTGGAGGTCCAGTTCAGCAGCAGCATGTCCCGAGCATCACAGGAACCACGGGAAATATGGTGTCGCTTCTCACTATAAGAAGGAAAATGAGAGAAAATATTTCTAGACACAGAATCCAAGCTAGGAACTGATGATTGTATTTTTTCGTGTCGCCAATGGATAAAATGCCCATCTATATTTTCTCTATGTTCCATAAATAACATCTAGTTACAAAAAGCTAAAATAAAGGCACGTTTTAACAAACGAAATTAGACATCGAACATTTAAATGAGTGAAGAAATGATGCCTCTTGAGTGATTTGTTTTGCAAACCTGCTGTTGGGGGGTTTCTGCTTGCTCTTCATCACCATGTTCTTCATCTTGAGCTCTGTAATGGAGGGCACCGCAAGAGGAATGGCCACACAGAACAGAGCCATCTGAGGGGGCAGCAGGGTGCCAGACTCACTCTTACGCTTCTGACCTTGCAGGAACTTGAGACTGCCCTGGAACTGCATGCTCTTTGAGGGGAAAAGATGAAGGGAGACCATCAGACAGGCCGTGTTTATTAACATCAGGTCATCATGATCCGGTCACGCTAATGATAACAGCATCCAATAAAGATACAAGGTTTCAAAGGTTTAAATTTCAGCTTAGGCTTCCAGACTCTGATAAGATTTTGTTTTCAAATTGGGTGGTGCAGCAGGTGGTGTCGCAGTCACACAGCTCCAGGGACCTGGAGGTTGTGGGTTCGAGTCCCGTTTCGGGTGACTGTCTGTGAGGAGTTTGGTGTGTTCTCCCTGTGTCCACAAGGGTTTCCTCTGGATGCTCCAGTTTGCTCCCACAGTCCAAAAACACACATGGGATTAGCAACTCAAAAATATCCATAGGTGTGAGTGAATGTGTGAGTGTGTGGTGCCCTGTGATGGACTGGCACTCAGGGTACCACCCCCCTCCTTCTTGCGCCCAGGGATTCCAGGTAGGACCTACTGCCTACTCCCTGGAGCTGTGTGACTGCGACACTACCTGCTGCGCCACCATGCCGCCCTGCTATTATAATTTATTATAAATAAAAGAACATTATTCATATGGTACAGACTGTGCTGGACAGGCCAGTTACTCTAAAAAGCTGCTAGGACTCACCAGGAAGCCGGAGGTACTGTCCAGCAGACAGCGAACTCTGGCGATGAAGCAGCGACTGAGGAAAGGTGAAAGATCAGGAGTAACACCGTCCTGCTCCTGATCACTGAACAGACTGCCCACAGTAAAGTCCTCATCTGCACCATCACATCACAGACAGATAAACCGTTATGACATGAAAACAGGTTTCCAATGTTTTCCTTGTTTTTTTTTTTATTTGATGTGTTTTTACAATCACAATTTTTAATCTGACACAGTTTAAAAACATCCCATCCTCTGCACTGTGTGAAATGTTCATGAATGAAAAGAAATGCTAATAAAAATTTCGGAAATGTTTTTAATATTAAATTTACAGGCATCTGTTATGTTCAAACTATATAAAAAAAATAATATGTTTCTCGGCAGTGAATTTATGTTGCTCTGGTGAAGGTTATTATACACACACACACACACACACCAGTTGCTGATGCAGTTTGGTGGTCCTGCTGTGTAGGGTTCATGGCCCAGTGGAGCTGTCTTCTAAACTCCTGCCTCTCATCCACATGGATGTAATCAAAGATGTTCTGGTGCATCACATCCGTCTGCCACAGAGAGTATAAAGTGAAGTGCACACACACACACAAATGTAGGTCTGAATCTGGCCCTTTTTAACCCCCCACATCACTGAGCCCTTTGTGTTTGGCCACAGCAGTGACCTGTCCACTTAACCTCCTTCACGCTCCAGTGGACAGACCACAGTGTTCAGCCATTGCAGAGGTATCCGAGTTGACACTGCAAGTGTCTGCAGCAAGAAATTTAGAGAGCAGCTGGTGCTACAAACCCAATGCCGTTGCCCACATAAGACATAAGACAACAGTCTAAAATTCTATTTACACTATTTCCCATTACCCCCAAAATCCAGGGATGACTGCTGTCTGCAAATGTCACAGATCATCCCTAATTTATTTCATTTAGATTTAAAGCAGCCAGTAAATGTTATTATTTTTAGCATCAAAATTTTGTAGTGTTTCTTGTGTTTACTCATTGCTTTCCTTCCATTTTAAGGAGAAATATTCCTTTAAAGTCTCAGTCGGTCTCTTTGAGTGTTCGTGCCTTTGTCTCTCCTTGCAGAGGGCCGATGGGGGCGGAGCTTCTTCAGCCATGGTCATGTTTGTGTATTGCGTGACACCGGCTGCGCTTGCATGAAGACAGACATGACCCTGCACTGATGATTCAAGAAAACCCCTGAAACGCCACAAAGCCCACACTTGTAATTCCATTGTGCTTTTCTTTCTCAGCTACATCTTCTGTTCATAAAATGACAAAATCCCTCTAAAATATCCAACCTTTCCATTATATCCCGGATCAAAACACACACGCTCTGAATGCTTCATCTCACAAAGCCACATCCGCACGCCCAGCGCACACTGACTCCTTGGTTTCCCCTAGCCAGCGAATCCAACAGCTCTTGTCAAACTCCCTTTGTTAGAAGAGTTGTTTTAATGCTTGCCAGGGAAACTCAACACTTAGAGCCTTATAAAACACTCGTAAATTAACCGAGGGGAGAAAAAAGGCAACTATTCTTGTACCTCTCTGGTGAGAGAAGCTCGAGTCATGCTATTACCAGTGGGTCTTTTACAGACAACCACACATTACTTCTGTTTTGATTCCTTTGAAGATTGTGAGGTGTTTTTTTCTAGGTCCCCAACACATTCTATGCTTTCTTCATTTAGTGTTTTTTATTGAAGGTTTTACACACGTCTCTTTTTTTGACATCCAGGGTTGCCTGGAACTACACTGCTGGCAGTGAAGCAGGCTTGTAATGTATTTTGAGGAAACAAGAGCCAATGTATGATTTATGAAGATGAATTAAGACTTTCACAAAAGTAGCTTCTTGTTCCCATGTTGTCAACCTCCGTCCGTCCAATCACAAGGCCTTCAAAATTTTTACAGGAACATAACAAAAGCTCAACATGGCCTTAATACCACACTGTGATTATATTGCTACATAATGTGGTTTGTGTGAGACCAACAGATGTTCCTGTTTTTATAAATGACATGTACATACAGATAGATACTGAACCAAATAACTGCACTTTTATTTAATTTGTCTGTTGTGCATATGGTTCACAGTCAAAATGTGTGGTCAATGACTGGTTTGAGGCTCATTTGCATATAACAGACATTACTAATAACACCATGAAGCCAGTAACATCTATAATGTAATATATCATTGCCATCAGAATAAAATGGAGCTAGAGCATCGTGGTGTGAACTAAGGTCGAACTGGTCTTGATTTCAAGCCATTTCAAAATCTTCTGGGCGTTATGCTAAACTATGGGCTTTGTGTGGAATGCTCCTTTAACTCGAAACGTGTTTGTGGTCAAGTGAATGACTCAGAGGTTAAAGGGAAGGTTCACCAACCTACATTTTACTTGCCGACTTGTTTTGAGACATTTGTAAGGTTCTGTTTTGTTGAGATTAAGAGGACAGTGATTTACCTGATGAAAGCCGAGGTAGTCTACGATGGTGGAGGATGCATAGAATATGACTCCATCTGTACTCACCACCAGTGCAAAACCTGTCAGAGACTGAAAGAAGACAAGAACTTTACAGAAACACAGGCAGCAGCCGTGGGAGGTAAATAAATAATACTGCACTTCAGCTATTATTTACAGCTGTTTTACACGTTCAAAATGAATGACTAACTTCACATTATACCGATCTGTTCTCCAGATTCTAATATAATAGTCTGGTGTTCTACAAACACTGACCATACACAAGCACTGGAATGAAATGATGTTATTACCCACTCCAAGTCTTAAAGCTGCACTGAGCAGGGCATACAGTTCACACATTTCCATGGTTCTGAACTTGGACAGAAATGTAAGTCTTTGGACTTATTTTTACTTAGAGCTGTTCTGGTCAGAGACATTAGCGTGACACTCGCACACTTTTTTTGGCTGCTGTGTCATCGCGAGGTCAGCGGACGATCTTCCTGCTCAGCCGTGTGACACTGACCCAATACTAACACGCCACACTGTTATTTTTAAGCCGTTTTGTGGCAAGGGCAAGGAAATGGAGAAGAGAGAGAGCAAGGGAAGGAAGGACAGATGGACGGAAGAATATATTGGGCTGTGTTTTCTGTTTTACTATTCTAATAATGTTTGGCACGACTGCCAAGGAAATGTAGGGCTCTGTACAGTCTTTCAATGTTTTTGACTCAGTGGTCAGTTCCTAAAACAATGACAACTGTCTGTTGGATGTTTTTTGGCTGGTTGACTGTTCTGAATTAAATTAACATGAGCATTTTCAGCTCACTTTTATCAAGACACTTTTTCAGTGTAAAAACTTACACATCAGACAAAAAACAACAGAAAATCAGAGTTAAGGTATAAATAATTGTCATATAATTAGATACATTTTTGTTAAACACATTCTTCTGTGTAGCGATTGTGATTAAGGCCATGTGTCTAAGGGTCTAAAGTAAGATATGCTCCTTTTAAAAAGTGATCTTAAAAACAACTGTTTCTTTTAAAAAGGCATTATATTTTGCTATAACTGTTTAAGGGGAGGGTGGCGCAGCAGGTAGTGTCGCAGTCACACAGCTCCAGGTTCGATTCCTGCTCCAGGTGACTGTCTGTGAGGAGGTTAGTGTGTTCTCCCTGTGTCTGCGTGGGTTTCCTCCGGGTGCTCTGGTTTCCTCCCACAGTCCAAAAAAACACGTTGGTAGGTGGATTGGCGACTCAAAGGTGTCCATAGGTGTGTGTATGTGTGTTGCCCTGTGAATGAATGGCGCCCCCTACAGGGTGTATTCCCACCTTGCGCCCAATGATTCCAGGTAGGCTCTGGACCCACTGCGACCCTGAACTGGATAAGCGCTTACAGATAATGAATGAATGAGTGTTTAAGGGGACTCATCAGAATGTATTTTATATGTGCAATAATTCACAGCATAAAAATGGAAAATTTGTTCGGTGCAGGTCTGTGTGTGATAACTGACAGTAAAAGTGTTAATATGACAGTGATGATACATAGCCTCCGGTCTGGAGAGGTGAAATAACATCCTCTTCAATGTTTTTGTTTCCTCATTTCTATCAGACATTCTTGAATCATCAGGGTCAGCTAGGGGCCAAACGGTCAGGGGCTAAGACACACAATTTCAAACATACATCCTCTCACCTCCAGCAGAAGATCACTTTCAAGAACCCCGTTTCCTAGGCTGCATTTCCTGGGCTCAGGGCTGGAGGCCTCAGCGCTGTGCCTTTTGCACGGTTTTTCCTGAATAGCTGGGTTGAAAGAAAGGAAAGAAAGACAGAGCATAAGAAACAGGCGACTAACAAACAAGTGGCCAAAGCAAATCTTGCGAGAGGTTTATGATTATATGTAGTGGTGCGTTCTGACTGAAACACTAACATGTTTTACTCCAATGTACATATAGCTCTGGTATAAAAAGACAGAACCACAGAATTCAGACAGCATACCCTCACATTAAACACTAATTTCTAGCAAAATACTAGACAGGAATTCCTAAATCTGAGCCCAAATTTACCTCAAGAGTTTCACCAAGGACCACGTTTACACTTAAAAGCACTGCAGCTCCACAACTGTTGGAACACTACTAGCTCGAGTGAAATGAAATGAAATTGATAAGCCAAGTTCTCAGCTAATTATGTCTGAATAAGACATAAAAAATTCTGCCAATAATTTTAGAAATCAACCTGACAAACCCCTACATGAATAATCGGTTCTCTCGGGTTCGGACATATATTTTGAGCTTCGGCCTGTGTTTCCCCCATTCCCAACACTCTCTACCATTCTCCACAGAGCTGCAGACACATCTCCACCCTGCCCCGCCCGGCCCAGCCTCGTCTGGCCACAGCGTCAGAGCCATAGACCACGCGAGATTCCAGTCCCAGAGCCAGCGGCCTGTTGCCGTGCCGTCCGTCATTTTTTCCTTTCGTTCCTCTTGGGGATTCTGCTGCTGATGGTTTTCTCAGGGCTTACCATGCCGCCTTCCGTGACCAGTCCACTGAGAAAGAAAAATAGCTCCAAATGTGCGTGCTTTTGTTGAGTCAAGTGGCCTATGTTTGCTTTGCAGATCAAAACGGCCGAATTCCTCCATACTGACTCCCTGGTAAGGAGTTATGTTAAAACTATGGGCTTTGTGTGGAATGTTCCTTTAACTCGAAATGTGTTTGTGGTCAAGTGAATGACTCAGAGGTAAAAGGGAAGGTTCACCAACCTAAATTTTACTTGTTGACTTGTTTTGAGACAAATTACACAGTGAGTGTGAGAGTGTGCTATGGCCGTTTTTCAGAATGAAAAGAATGGACATGCGTTCAACAGAACAACGATCCTGAGATGTCGCCTTGCAAGAGAGAATTCATGATGCCGCAGGGATTGATGGGACTTTCGGGACGATATTGCCATTCAGAATGAATCAAGAGCAACCTCAACTTCAACTTTACCCTTAAAAAAACGTTTAAAAAATGTGAAACAAGAACACACAAAAATGCATATTGAGAAACAGTCTATTTGTCCAAATGCTTCTTTAAAGTGCAATGATTATGTACTCCACTGAAAAACAACTGAATGCACAGGTGTCCACAAAAAGAAAAAAGACAACTAAATAAGATCTTTACTTGTGTTTCATTTATTCATTCATTCATTGTCTGTTACTGCTGCTTATCCAGTTCAGGGGTGCAGTGGGTACGGAGCCTACCCGGAATCACTGGGAACAAGGCAGGAAGACACCCTGGAGGGGGCGCCAGTCCTTCACAGGGCGACAAACACACACACATTCACTTTTGAGTCGCCAATCCACCTACCAACGTGTGTTTTTGGACTGTGGGAGGAAACCCACGCGAACACAGGGAGAACACACTCCTCAAAGACAGTCACCCGGAACGGGACCTGAACCCACAACCTCCAGGCCCCTGAAGCTGTGTGACTACCTGCTGCCCCACCTTGTATTTCAAAGAGAATACAATTCTGAAAATCTAGCACAATTGCTTTTTTTGTAGCCGTTTATTCGCAAAGTTTGGATGTATTTTTTTAATATATCTGTGACCCGAAAAACGAAAAACAAAACACTTCCACTTGCCCCAGTTACACAGCTGTCCTTTTTCCACCACTTCATTTGGATTCATTTGTTTTTACAGCCTGTTCATCACTAATTGCAGGGAAGACGCTTCCTAAAAGCCCTGTGGTTCACCACGTCTGTACACGAGACAAGCGAGACATTAAATTTTCATAAAATTGTTCCCTGGTGCAATGCCCTCTATTGGTCAGAGTGTTGAACTGTATCCTTTCTCTGTATCCCTCCCTCCTCCCACTGCTGCTGCCTTTGCGTGTTCACAGTGCAGATATATTCAGCAGTGACTCAGGAGGGGGAAATCTGGGAGGGAATTTGGCCCGGAGTCAATTCATTAGCTTAACTCCGCCCTCTCAGTGCCCCCTACACCTAACCAGGAAATCAGCGGAAACAAGAGAGAGAGGGAAAGAAAGAGAGAGAGAGAGAGAGAGAGAGAGAGAGAGAGAGAGAGAGAGAGAGAGAAATGGTGTTTGCTGACAGAAGCTTCACGGTCACGCAAAGCCAAGCATCTGTCAATCCGCTTCTTCGCAGTGACGGAGCTCTGGCGTCTGTTCAGGCGATTGCGTGCGAGCTGGCATGCCACATTAACCCATTAAGAAATTCTGTACAACAAAAGCTATTGCAAAATTGATGACATACTGGAACCCACTTAAATGTTCTCTAAGCAGGTTAACAACACAACAAAGGCTCTTTACATTGCATTGGATTTAAACCGAATTAAATATTAATCATCTATATGTCGTCTGCAGATGTTCTGATTTCTAGCAGAAAATCTGAAATTCTTATTAAATTAGAAAATAAAGGTTGCAGTAAGGATTTACAGCCCGTTAAGGATTAAAAAGGAATTCCATTCATTTTTCAAAAGGTATACATAATTCTGCATTTAAGATGTAAACAAACCCATTCACAGTGAGTTAAAATTCTACCTCAGCAGATTTGTTTACACTAGTGATGATAGGAACCAGACGTCCAAAAAGCCCCAGAAAGCTCCCTCACACAAATGGTTATGGATGTTGCCTGACACACACAACATTCTTTAACTATATATACACACACATATTTTGAAGTCTTCATGGCAGAGAGGCAGAAGTTGTAAGGCAAAATACTCCACCTTATATTCTTTTGATTTACCATTAACAACATCATGATTTTGAAAATCATCAGAAGTCGGGAACTTATGACTGCATTGTTTTTCAAACATTAAAATCTATAATAACAATGATAATAACATTCAATAAAATGCAGACTACATTCCTCTACATTGTAAATAGCTCCCTGTTAATTGAGTAAACGTATTCATTTTAAATTATTCTAAATTTGTGAAATTTCAAACTTTCATGTGTGAGCTCTATATAGCATTTCCATATCAATGTTTGTTTGTTTGTTTGTTTACTGTCTTATATTTATGTTTTCGACAAATCATTTAATGCACATGTAAACCACCCCTTTAATGCTTACAATAGGGAAATTCATTTTAAGAATTTTTGGCCTCTCTAGAAAAGGACACATGACTTTTGAGTTCATAAAAAAACATTAAAATATATTTTAACTTGTAACAGCTGGCATAGACCTACTGCTGTTTTCCATTTCCAACATCTGGCTGAAATGTATTTGTCCAGCTACCATTCATATTTGCAGTCAGTGAAGTATCTTAAACTTCCTGAAGGCCGAGATGGATATTTATTCCTCCCATCCACTGTAATTCAAACCATGATTGATTCATTTCTGCCTCACTTTGTAATTATTAATATTGATAGCTAATCTGACAGACTGGGTCTTTAGTTCAAGTCCTTATTAAACAGAGATCTCCACCTTGATACCACAGAAAAAAATCATTTACCATTGACTGCTTAAAGCTCTTTCCAACCAAACCAAACAATGTGGAACTATTGAATAAAAAAAAGACTTGAATTGTTTTATTGCACTGGCATTAGGCTTTCTCTAAAGGCCCTTTAAGATCAATTGCTATTTCAGATGTTTAGATATATGTTTCTACATTACCGTGTAATGGATTAGTGCAAGTTAGATGTTAAATAAGCTTTTTCAACCTAGAAAACATAATCCATTCCAGTGCAAGCAGCCATTAGTGTCTATGGCACATCACCATGGGAATGCCCTCAATCTATAAATGCCTTTCTCTCAGAGTGCGCTCAAAATAGAATCCCTGACATACATATGCACACATGTTTACACACAGGAGATTGCATGGAAAGGTTTTGGGCACGGTATAGGGAAAAAAAATGTAATTGTGATTAATCTTTCAATATTCAAGGCCTTAACTTGAGTCTGAGTCACGCAAGTGGCGTGCTTTTCTATTGGTGGAAAATATCTGCTGCTCTGGATTACTGATGAAACATTAGTGAGTTTCAAAGAAAGAGCAACAATGGAAATAGCATCTCATACCAGACATCCTGGTTCTAAACTGAGAGAGTAATATGCAGCATATGATTCAAGTATTCACTTCCTCTTTCTTAAAAACCAACAGGGTCAGGAATCTGATGCAAAAATACTTGAGTCAAAGACATTTTTACACATTGTATGGAGAGATAATGTCACAAAATACTGTATGTGCATAAAGATAATCTCAGGAGATAGGAAACAACAGACATTACATTGACATTAACATTTGTAATGTGAATATATCTTATTATATAAATGTGTTTGTTTTATACAGGTTTTGTTACAATGCACAGCAAAATTAAATATAGAAATATATTATTTGAAGTACAGTCATATGTAAATATTTTGTAAAGATCATATGTATATGTACATTAGGATATCACGAGATATATATACACAATTTTGTTGATTTTCTAACTGAAAATGTATACACACACACTACAGTGAATATTAGTGTTGGAAAATAAACATAAAAATGTGGCCTTTGCAAATGACACAAATGGCACATTATATTTCTGTACTATTTTTTTTTTCAAATATGTTAAATTTAAAATAAACTTAAAACTTACTTAATAATAATTAAAACTAAGAAAATAATGCCATATTAAAGTTGTGTCTAAACAAGTCTGCAAATGATCTCCAGACTTATAAGACATTAGATTGGGTAAAATACTACTACTACTAATAATAATAATTATAACTAAAATATCAAAATAAACACAAATAATTTTAACGTGATTGGTACTGATTTTATGAATGAATGATTCATTCAACCATCTCAAGCTGTGTCCAGATGTTGGAGATGTAATAAATCTGTGGATGTAGTTTGAAGAAACACAGAACCCAATTTTTCTCAACTCTTATATTTAACTATTGTTTAATAATAAAATAAAGAAAGATTTGATACCTTTTTTTCTTAGTCATCCAATGTTCTAAAGAGACTATAACGTGCATCAGAAAAGGTTCTAAGTGCATCAGCATGTCATCAGCAGGTCACTTTCACATCCTCCTTCTATCGTCCGCTTGCAGTCACGAATCTAACAGCTAAACATGAAAGTGTCCTAGCTCAATAACGCTGGGGATGAACGGAGTCAACGAAAAGCCTAACAATATTCTGAATTTTAAAACGCTAATTTCAGCAATATCTAATGTCATTGGTCGGTCATTTCTCTTTTTGAAACCTTTTACCAGTTCCTGACATTCGCACTCTGTGAATTAACAGAAGTGATCTAACAAACTTTAAATATAAAAATATTTCATACTTCTCCTATAAATGATTATAATAATAAAATAATGCTAAAACATGTGGTTAATAGAACTTTGTGTAATTTAATGTAAAAGAAAGAGTGTGTAATTCAATTGTTTATAAAAGATTTCTGAGCGAATTGAGAAATATTGCATTTTACAAACTTCCAGCCTCTGATTTCTTTACAGTGACGCTAACGGGAATTAAGTGTGTTATTGTCCGTGCAAGTATTGTCACTTTGTTAATAATTTATGCAATATTACCTCCACATATACAATACATAATATCAAAAACACTTTCAACAGGGTTATGTGGCAGTTCCTAGTGAGCTGCCCTAAGGGTCACTGCCTACATTAAGCAGTAGTGGGCATTCCAATGGTTTGAAAATATCAAAAAATTCCATTCATGCATTTTTTTAATGCTATTTAATCATATTCGGAAGAACAGAAGAGTGGACAGGAGTTTGAATAAAATTATAAAAAATGGACACGTTGCTAAACAGAGCCTCTGAAGTAAACCTTCTTCTAAACAATGAGGGGAGAAACAACAGTAATTTTTTTCAGGTTTTTATCTTCAAAATTAAAGTCTTGCACCCAAACATGTTATTATAGTATATACTTTATTCTTTTCACTGCATTTTTAATTGAATATTATTTTGTGGGCCAGCTAAATTTATCAGGAAATGTTCATGTATTTCAAATATTTAAAATTATTTTAAATTATTAATTACAATTAATATTTTATATTATTATCCCAAGACTAGTAATAGTTAATAACGTTTTAAGAGTGTTAGGGGATGTTATATAAAATGAGCATGGCTAGGGAAATGTGTCTGCCTGTGTGTGTGTGTGTGTGTGTGTGTGTGTGTGTTTGTGTTAAGTGAGGGATTCCCAATCTGAGATAATCTTTAACCTACATGACTCCCTGCGGTGTGTGTGTGTGAGTGTGAGTGTTGAGTGAGAGAGAGAGAGAGAGAGAATGAGAAAGAGACGGTGTGACAGTATAAGGCCCCTCCCGCCCCCTGAACCGGTTGTGTGTGTGTGTGTGTGTGTGTGTGTGTGTGTGTATGTGTGTGTGTGTGCCCTGTGTGGAGCGCTCTGTTGAATAGACAGTGACAGGGTCAATGAGGCCTGAACAGTTCAGGTTAAAAGCCCGCTGTGTGATGGCCTCAATAGCGTACACTCTCTCTGACACACCACTACAACAAACACAGACACTAGGGACCTTTGTGGTATCGCCCACCCTAACAAGGTATATATCCCCCGCTCTCTTACTTTCACACAAAGGAATGGTCCAAGATAAAGCTTCAATGTGTCCCAGAAGATACATACCTCTCTATTGATTCACTCCAAATGCACTTCCAAAACCTCCAGGTGGTCTCTTAAAGGCAGGTGGAAGGGCTACTTTTTTGCAAACTGGCTGTCTGCTGTGGCGAGAAATTCCACCCTGTGGTGACCCTACTCAAAGCATTTCACCACTGGGTTGTTTTGATGAGGAGATGGAAATAAAAACCAGGCTTGCTTTCGACAGTCAACGTTAAATTTACGAGCAGATGTGTGTTTATGCCCCAGCTAGATTATGCAAAGGGGAACGGAATGACTGCATTGCCAAACATTGCTCTTACACCAGACCCTATGCTTTTAACTTCTGCTCCTCATTCACTGCTTCAGGAACCTGGAGTCCTGGGCAAATGTTCAGCAGCAACATACATCAGGAACCTTCTGATAGCTGTCTGCTGGTCTCTCTGTGGAATAAGGTAATGCAGCTTGTTGCAGTTAAGAGCAAAAGGCAAGTTCATTCACTAATAGACTTAACTCGGTGAGCCTGAAAGATTTTAAAGCAGCTGTTAGACAATGAGACAGTGAATGCATCCATCAGCACCAGCATGCAGTCAGACTGTACTCATTAAAGTAGGGTGGAGAGAAGTATAAATCAGGTCTGAAATATTGGTCAGCTGATATTCGTTGCACACCTTGGACCCCAGAAAATAGACGTATTCCAAAAAAGAATGATTTCAAATAGAAATATGTTAAAACCTACGTGAACTAGCCTTTTTTTTCTTTACAAAGGTGAGTCAAGGCAGTCCTGAGATAAGGTGATTTTACTGAACGCTAACACTAAACAGTTCACAAATCTGGCATTTTGCATTTGACAAGAAATATTATGATGAATGAAGTTTTATTTTTGAAGAAGAAGAAAAGTTTGTTGTTTGTTTTCTATAGGCTTCTGCCTCCATGGTCCAAATTATTTCCATATTAATATGGAAATAATACGGACTCAACAAACTATTAAATTATCCACTGCCAGAAACAAACTGCTTTGTTGTGTCCCCACATCTTTTACCATTCAATAACAGGGTTTATGCCATGTTTTGCTTGAGTTCCGACTGACCACGGATTAACCATAGCCTGATAAAAATTCTGTCCAAACCCAGCTAGAGTCCAATAACATTGTCTGAAGCCGATATAGCCTGACTAATTTCTGTCAGATGGTAACATCTGCAAACTGCTTTCAGAACCAACCTTAAGTCCAACCAAATCCCAATCCCGGTTCAAACCCTGTTTTTCATCCATTTTCACTCATACACTCAGAAGGCCTCATGGATCTCTCCATGTCCAAACCCTGAACACCACCCATCAAACGTTGGATCCAATCAAACATGATTATAAATGACTATTCTGGTCTCCAATGACTACATTCTACAGTGAGCCACGGCTGATAAGAACTGAACTGAGAGAACTGGTTATTCCAATGAAAAACACATGAAAACATTATTAAACAGTAACAATAAAAAGCGTTTATTCCGGAGACACACATCAACTCTAACGACAGTAAATCATAACTAGTAATATATTTTTCACAAAAATGCCTCTTGTATCAACTTTAATAAAACTTAAAAATGAAAATGGTCTGTTACAGCTTTGCAGTTTATGACATTAATATTGCAACTTGGACTCTATTGTGAAACTCATAAGGACGACAACATTGCTGGCGAAATGGACCTGGCAGAAAATTTGGCTTAATCTCAGTCATTTAATAAGTAATTCTTTTTATTTCTATGTTGCAATATAATGGGTCCTTTCCACAACACAACCTGAAAAGGTTTAGATGGTTATTTCCATAGTTGGTATAAAACACTAGACTAAAGCCATGTTTTCCCTTGTCCACACACACTTTCTGGGTCACATATGGCTGAGTAGGCTTAGATTTTGCTGAACAGATAAACTTCTTAAACTTGACTACTGCAATTTACAGAAAGATTATTAAATCTGTTTCAGCTTTAGATTCTGTAAAAGGCCTAGATTAAACTCACATGTAGCGCCAACAATGACAGTCAGGTTTAATTCAATATGAAGTGTTATATTATTGCAGCTCATTGAACCACGAAGAGAAATTCTTTCAAACATAAATATTTTAAACTGATCTTTACTGGTTCAAAATTATATATATATTCACAGTTCACTTTAATATTATACAAAATCATATCTTATCTTCACAAGTTGTCTCTTTCCCTCTCTCTGCCTCATGGAGTTAAAAGCTGTTGTTTTACATGTGCTATACAAATAAAGGTGAACTGACTCTCTCTCTCTCTCTCTGTTATTTTCAATATTTAAAATGAGCAAATTTAGTGCATAAATTACTTAATAATATTAGTGACTAACACAGATGATAATAACCATAGAATTACCATGGTGTCCAACTTCATAATTTATTTGTATCAAATAATTGACCCATACCAGTTATGCTTGCAGAGATAAAACAATAACATTTGTACATTTTGTCTGTTCATGGCATTGAAACAAACTGAAATAAAGAGCTGCTGATTCAAACATGACGATAAAAAATATAAAATGAATATTGCATTTAAATTTCTAACTGCATTATATTGACCCAACTTCAGCTAAATAATAGTTATTTTTTACAGGAACTAAGTTTAAAATTGAAAGGGAGCTTCCAGAATCTACAGCAAAATGTAATGCACATAACGGGATATATGCATTTAATCATAGATTCTTGGTCAATAAAATGATTTAGATTCTGATATTTGTAGAGGACTCTGTGCGTGTGTGTAGCATGAGGAGATGAAGGAGGAGGAGTGTAAAGGCTTCTTTGTACAGTGTTGGTCTCCATTCCCCTGATGGACAGATCGTTTTCATAAGCATCTCTCTTAGGTCATGGCCTGGTCTGCTACAGTCACGCAAACCCAGCTTTACTCCAGCTACTACACGAGCAGGCTCTTAAAGGGCCTGCGCCACTATTCAGGTTTCCCTGCGTTTCTGTTCAACGCTTTCTACCTGCAGCAGGGGGCACGCTGGGGACGTTAGAGTTACAGAAGCTATTGAAGTTTACTGCAGTAAAGGGAGGGTTTCTAGGATTGTCCCATCTTTACTCTTAATATTAAAGGCTACCTTGGAAGTGAGCGCTTTGGTTTTTGAAGTATAAAACTCCTTCAGTTCAAAGGTCTCTGTTGAGTTTGTTAAAAAACACTGCTCTAAATGAAGGTATTTATGTATTGTTTCTCTCTACTTAATTTCTTGTGCACAATCTTCAGTCAAACAGCAACCTGTGAAGTGTAGAGTACGGCAGAAGCAACCGTACTAAGTAGTAAGTTAACCTTAAATCACAGTTCATATTCTAAAACCCTTAGTCATGCACAACCTTATAAGGTGCAGTAAGATTTGCAGAGGGTTGGATGAAGGAGGACTAGGAGCTCATGAAGGATTCTCTCCTCCTCAGTGGCCCCTGGTTTATACCACTGGCCTCATGGGTCTGTTTAGTTTTCTGTTTGGGTTTGCGTTGTGAAAGGTTATAACGTGAAGGGGGTATTCCCTAAAAGTACACACACATAAACACATGCCTGCACACAAGACACACACTCAGCAGAAACAGAAGCAGACGCAGAGGCTTAATGAGTGTCAAACACAGCCCAAACAGTGGTTTGTCTTTCAAAGACAGACCACTTCTAATACAAACCAAACCACCAAAATGTCTTCAACCATCACGGGACAAACATTCATGTCTCTAGGCTTTAACTTTACCTTGTCTGTTGCTATGAGAGTTATAAACAATGTCATACATAAACAAACCCACTGCCGTAAAAATCTGAGAATCATATTGGGATATATGTGGTGTCTGAATTATGCTCAAACTCCTCTGTAGGGTAAGGTGTTACTTCTTTGGACCATAGGAGGAAAGGTATAATGAGATGGATATCACCAAAAAATGCATTCACTGTAATAAAAACTGCAATCAGTTCCAGTTCCAATTGTTCACCCCAACTTTTCCACAGCGACCTAAGGCTGCATCACCACGCAGCATCAGACTGTGGTCCATTAACTGCACGGTATCAGACTATCAGAGTAGCTGCTAATCAGTGGGTCAGCACTTCTGCTCACTTCACTATTGTCTATTTCTTGTCAGATCCTGTGTCCTCTGTAAATGTTGAATTATTGTCCATGTTTCATGTAACACTCTCACCCCGGGAAACAATTATTACATTGCTGTTGTGCACATGAAGGCGATAAAAATGCTTCTGACTTTTGGGTTTCCATTGACTTGGCTGTGCTTATGACGCAACCCCAACAGCCCATTTGTCTGTTATCCATTAGGGTCCACACTGGTGGAGATTATCACAAATGAGAGTTGATGGAAGCGATCTAACGTCAGTGCAATGGGGAGGAGGGCCGCGAGGAGCGACCCCACAGTGTGAGGGGTCAGTGCAGATCTTTTGTTTTTCAGTGACAGTGGTGCGTGAGACAAATCGAGCTTTGGAGCTCATTAAGTGCCATGAGCTTATGCGTTTTGGCTGATGAGCAACAGCTTTGGCTCTAGCGTGTGTTTACTGTGAAGCTTTCACCTCACACCAACACAGGAGGTGGGGGCAACGGAAGCCAAGTGCACAAAAGACAATGAAATGTAGCTGATGGTTCAGTGTGGTTCTTTGTAACTTTTCAAACTGACCTTGTTTAATTGGATTGGCTTCAGTTCAGAAGCAAAAGTGGACTGCTGGTTTCATACTGTGGGAGGTGTTCTTGAAATCAAATAATTTTTGTAAATAAAATGAGAGTCAGTAAAGAAATAAATACAACAATATGTAGTTTGTTCATTTTTATGAACCTTTATATAACTGACAAAAAGTAGAAAGAACAGATTACTAATGTTTTCACATTGTGACCAGCTTTAAAGCATTTTATAAATATGGACAAATTAAGAATTTGGGAACTTATAATAAAATTGTTGAAAATGTGCAAATGGAATTAGTCAGATCATGTCCTTATAACTGTCTTGCTGAAATAACCATATACTCCCCCTAGCACATTCACCTAGGTGGCAGCATTTAACTCTCTAAAAACTCAATATACAAATACCATCAATGGAACCTTTACATATGTAAGTCCCCCCGCCACGACAGCTATTGGCTTTTACACCATTTCCTAATAACAGTCTCTTTCACTTTTGCAGCCGAGAACATTGGTCTTTTAAACCAACGGAAATAAGCTTAGGCCTAGAGAACTCTGCAGTATTTCAGTATAGATTTGATGCATCACATAAGCATGACCTTTACTCATGCAGTATCCTCTGGGAGTCTAAGGTCACACACACATTTACATTCGGCTCTGACAATCTTTTCAAAATATCGTGCACGATTGATGGCAAATAGCCTAAATCCTTTTTTTTGTTTGTTTTTGCCTTTGTTCCAACTTTAAGAGTGTGTTGCTGGCATCTAATTTTACACTTCTTTATGTTTTCAATGTATAATCAAAAATAGAATCAACAAATCAGACTTTTTTAACCCCATTTTATCAAACCACTGTTTACCAGACTAGTACAATTCCCCTTTAATGAATGATTCCTCATTTGAAGGCACTACATATAAAACAAGATAAATCACAATCATCCATAGAGTAGACCAGTGATCTTTGTGCATCTTTGGCCACAGAAGACTGACTCGGTGAACGTGGACATGTTAAGATGTATTAAAAGCATAACAGTATCCACAACCAGGGAGTATGGGGAGGAGAAAAAAAAATTAGTAAAAGGACACACCATGTCAGGCGTACATTATTGTGGTTGTCATGCAACAGAACGGAGCTTAACGCCAAAACTCCTTTCTGACATATTTAGGTCATTTACTGCGAGTTTGCATGACATTATACACAGTCGAAGCAGTTTTAGTTGCTGAGAACCACAAACCCAATAATAACAATAAAAATACTACTAAATAAATCCTGTTATTATCAGTGACAACAGGAGATTTCTCTGTAATTCACAGTAACCATGACACTACAGCCTACACTAGATCCCAAATCAACAAATGTACACAGCATGTCCACAGGTTTTTAGTGGTTTCAGCCACTTTAAGCTGCATTTGTTGCTGACACAGATGTTCAACTGAGCACACACAGCTTATATTATCTCCACAGAAAAGCATGCTCAGTAGAATTGGACACTCTGGAGCGGTTGCTTGTTAGGCTAATATTACAGATAGCACCAATCACGACAAAGGTCATTTACATATATATGGGTCTTAAAGTCACAGAAACAAAACCAGCCTGTCAGACTCTAACAACAGGTGAGGAAAGGACTGAGCTGCTACCACAAATTACGAGCTTTTTGGAATGAAAAATGCTGAAAGAGAAGACGTGCGAGTTGTAAAATTAAGATTTTGATTATGAACTTTAGCATAAACTCTACAGGATCTCTGTCCCTCTCTTTCAAAGGTCCAGAAGAGCAGTTTTCTAAATGAGATTCTCAGGGACGTAGATGCTCATAAGTTCCGTCTGTCCTCAGTTGGAGCTGGTAGGATCCAGAACAGATTTGTGCACTGAGAAAAAACTAAAGCAGTAGCAGTGCTGGGCTGCAATGGGAACTTCTTCTGACCGGCACATGACACAGGGTAAGAGAGTGAGTGCCAGAGCATGGGGTGTGTGTGTGCCAGAGACAGTGTGGACAGAGGGAGCCAAGCTGGGATTCCTCTACTCTGAATGTAATTCCCCTCAGGCAGCAGCACACTGACCCGAACCAGAGGTCAACTCTTACATACCTGGCCCTTTAACCACTGTACAGTACCCAGCACTGATTAATTACAGAGGGATGTTTCATGTCCAAACGTATGAGCAGACCAATGGGCAGGTGCACAGCCAGATGGATGGATAACAGAATAATGACAGACCTGTACTGAACAGGTAGAACAACAGAACAATAGACAGAATGGTAGAACAATAGATTGAACAAAAGAATTTTACACCTGATTAACTAGTACACACTCAGACAGATGGACAAAGACATATAAATAGAGTAATAAATATAAGAAGAGTGAAAATGATGAATAGAATAATAAATACAGTTAGAATGACTTAACGGGGGCGGCACGGTGGCGCAGCAGGTAGTGTCGCAGTCACAAAGCTCCAGGGGCCTGGAGGTTGTGGGTTCGATTCCCGCTCCGGGTGAGTGTCTGTGAGGAGTTGGTGTGTTCTCCCCGTGTCCGCGTGGGTTTCCTCCGGGTGCTCCGGTTTCCTCCCACAGTCCAAAAGCACACGTTGCAGGTGGATTGGCGACTCGAAAGTGTCCGTAGGTGTGAGTGTGTGTGAGTGAATGTGTCTGTGTTGCCCTGTGAAGGACTGGCGTCCCCTCCAGGGTGTATTCCCGCCTTGCGCCCAATGATTCCAGGTAGGCTCTGGACCCCCCGCAACCCTAAATTGGATGATGGATGGATGGATGGATGACTTAACAATAAATCAATAGAATGATAATAAGGGGGCGGCACCGTAGTGTCTCAGTCACACAGCTCCAGGGACCTGGAGGTTGTGGGTTCGATTCCCACCCCGTCTGGGAGGAGTGTGGTGTGTTCTCCCTGTATCTGCCTGGGTTTCCTCCGGGTGCCTCGGTTTCCTCCCACAGTCCAAAAACACACGTTGGTAGGTGGATTGGTGACTCAAAAGTGTCTATAGGTGTGAGTGTGTCTGTGTTGCCCTGTGAAGGACTGGTGCCCCCTCCAGGGTGTATTCCCCCCTTGTCCACAATGATTCCAGGTAGGCTCTGGACCCACCGCGACCCTGAACTGGATAAGCGCTTACAGATAATGAATGAATGATAAAAAGGTCAAGAGACTGATCGAAGAAATGGATCAAAAGACTGATAGACACAAAAAGATGACAGAGAGAAGGACTGGTAGACAGTAAACAGGCAGATCACTAAATTAATAGAAAAAATATAAATATAGATCAAGAAAAGGCAGAAAGACTGATAGAAACGACAGACAGCGTGAGTGACAGACAGTGAGTGAGTAGACAGATCCAATCAAACCCACAACAGTGACAGGAATAATATCAGGCCACCATCAGCCAACGCCTCTGAGTTTAAGAAACGGCACCTGACACTAGTCTAAATGAAGAGAGAGAGAGGCAGGGTTGAAAAGTGCAGTACAGTGCTGCTGGGTGTAATCCAGTTTACCTGGAGCTCTACCAGGGTGATACCAAAACGCCTGGCACCACTTCAGCTGCTGCACAACAGATTAACTCCATTTGAATTATTTAGCTCCAGCTGGAGTTGACCGGAGGGGAAAGCTATTTATGGACATTTTGGGCAAGACTGAATATGACGGCTGTGTTTGGATATGACAACACTAATGTAAGCTTCAGCTCAGTTTGCACATCACTGAGAAATCTTTGGTGGCACATTTCTTCAAAGATATACACTAAAACGGCCATGCATGACAAAGATATTATGATCTTAACGCTTTAAATATTCCTTTCCCAAAGTTACATATAACACAATGCAAAATATAAAATAAAATAAACGAAAATATAGGAAATACTTTACTTTTATTCTATGATAATATTTATGTGCTGTAAATGATTAACGCAACGTTTAATGTTAAATCTCTGTTATTATTAAGGGTTTTTCTTTTGCCCTGTTCTCCATCATAAAGAAGCCAATGGGAAGGTGATGAATGACTCACTCTTTCTTATTTAAATCCAAGGAGAAATGCTGATATTGAAAAATTTGTAAATACTCCTTTAAGTAGGAGTGTGATTTCCATGGCACAGTGAACATGAATAAAAATGGAATATAATTCTAAAGATAGAAATGCATAGAATTTGAAAGTCTAATAAAAACATGTTAATTTACTTTGTACAAAACACACACAATATTCAACCATTAATTTTGATCAGTGCGAGTGTGCAGTCGATGCACTGTGATGCGCTGTTAGCTCCTGTAGCATGACAGAAGGGTCTAGTAGGCCGCCTTCCCGACTTCTGCTTACGTTCGCAGCCCGTTGTCTGCATCTTTCAGACTGAGACCAGGCCACAGTCAGCTACTGACATCTGGTTCGAACAATAGCTGAATGTTAAATCCGTTCAGTATTTATCAACAATCTTAATGATATAAAAACAAAATAATTAAAGTGTGAAAATGTGTGTGTGTGTGTTGGGGGGAGCTATACCATAGAGCCCTATTTAAGACTCATAACTGATTATTAACCCTGGAGTTTGAAGATACACAGCAGAAAATTAGTTTTGCAGGAATTCTATAATCAATAAAAGCAGTGAGAGTTTTTATTAATATATACATTTACGGCAGGTGGATAATATGACAATAACGTTTGATTAGTGTTAATCCAGATCATCTAGAAGCAGTGGAGCTGTGCTGCTAAAACACTTTTCAGCACCTTCCTCTTTCTTACACACACACACACACACACACGGCCTGCAGGCCATGGGGCTTTGCCAGGATGCAGTCACGCAAGCGCTCCCCGGGAGGCACTGGAGCATTCATTACCCATAATCCTCCTCTCTCCAGCGGCCGCAAGCCTCTCCATGTGGAGCTCAATTACTCCCTCATGTGCCGGAGTCCAACACAGCTTCCTTCTTTCTCTCTCTCTCTCTCTCTCTCTCTCCCTCTTCAATGAGCGTTATTGCTCATGATCTGTCTCAAAGAGAGAACCACTGCTAGGTGGCTGCTTCTGTTGCAGTGTCTTTATAAGACAGCGTTCTGGGACAAATAATCAATTAAAAACAATGGATAACTTTCAGATGTGCCACACCTTGTAATATTATTCACTCAGAGCTCACAGCCGTGCGGCCGACTCTAGGCTTAGTTTGTAGGGTTTGGTTAACTCTAGGTTTGCTTCCCACACCAAACTTACCAGTAAAAGTCTATGGATAAGACTCTTAACACTGCATTAGCCTTCCTGTATCTAAAGAAAAATATATGCTCAAACCTTTTCTTCATTTTCCAGCTTACAACAAGTACGGGTGTGTGATGAACCACCTTTATCTACACAGTGGGGCTAAAGTTTGGAAACGTCCATTCGTTTCTTGTTCAGCTGCTGTAACTCCACATAGCCCTAAAGGTTTGTTTAAACGTGGAACTGCAGGCATAAAACCAGAGGGAAATACATGTGTAGTGTAAGTAATCTGATCTCATCACACACACAGTGGAAATGTTTTATTCAACAAATCACTCACGTCGGCCCATAGTGGCTGACGCACTAAAAGCAGTAGTCCCTCTCTCACTGTCACTAAGCGACATGGCAGACAAATGAGCATCTAAATGGTTGCATGGCAGAGCAAAGTGTCCTACTCCAATAGTACAGAGAGACACTTCAAAACAGTGGCTGAGGAGCTGTGGTTCCTAAAAGCGCATGCATGGAACAGGCATGCAAAACATTGTCCTCCAAACAGATGATACTGACATGAAACAAGATTAAAAAGAAACTGGATCTGATGGCTCTTTGGGTTTCGGGCCAAAATGAATATGTCTGAATTCCGTAACAGTGAAACAGGACAGTCGTCAAATAAAATAAAAAAAAGAATGAGTATAAAATGAAATCTCCCCTGAATCACCCCAAAAAGTACTGACTTGTACAAGCTTCACGTCCCTTCAATTTATGGAAAAAACCATAGCAGCTAGCTGTCTAATGCCTTATATACACATGTAGCTTTGTGAACAATAGGGCTGGGGAACTTAATATGCACTTTCAGAGGGCCACATCTGCCGGGAAAAGAGGGGGGAATAACATTTTAATCAAGTCTTCTGCTAATCACAAAGGATTATGGATTTGGACCAAAGAAATAGTTGCTTCTTCACCTCATTCTCATTGGTTGATAAGAACGCGGTGAACACACCCACAACTCCAGCCTGATTCAAAGGCCTCAGATCATTCGGAGACAAATTTTAGTGTTGACCACCTCAGCAAAACCAATAGGCACATAATACTCCTTCACAAACATGCCTTCAGAACACAGGCTCAGTCCTTCTGAGATCAGTTCACTCACCACACACTTGGCTGTGTCACACTGTCCAGCTCATATACAGCTGAGCGGAGAACCGCAAATGGTCAGCGGGCTGTGAATTTCCCTGATCAGGATGAAGAGCTTTCTGTAAAACCTGTCCAACCTGGATGTTTGCCTAAATAAATTAGGAACACAATATGAAGGACTAAGTTGTATCCCAAACCAATAAATATGACTTTGCTCATAAACGTGACTACTACATTGAGTACGTGACTAAACGCAAACCAGCTGTTACCCATTTCTGAGCATATAAGAACTTAGGAGGCCATTTTAATGAGTGTATTAGACCTATGCCTCAAACAGGAACATAAATTCTCTTTCTGGTACCATATTTTCCTTGCTCTTTCCCAGCTGGACTGATCCTGCAGTCTTTCTAACTTCTGACTTGAACCTTGCATTGCCTCCATGCCTCAATCTTATTACGGCTGTGTGTAAGCTCATTGTAGGCAAACATAGGAGTTGCATGTTGTGAAACCTGGCCTAATCTTTCAGAGTGTGCTGGAGGTCACTCATCCTGCTAAAATGATTTTATTGAGAAAGAAACAGAAAGATAGTAAAGGGAGAATCCACAAGTGCTCTTCTGTCACTTTCGTAAAATGATGCAAACGCTATATAGTGAATATAGCTTCCTCAGTTGGGCCCCGAGGCTACAAAAGTGTGTTAAATAACAAGGAAGCTTACGGAGGCTTATAATCCTGTAAGAGGCATTTCACAAGACACATTGAATACACCTAAAGACATGTTTGGCGTGTAAATTTGGCTTTGTTAGATTCGTGCATGAGCTAAAGGCTAACGTGGCTTGAACCAGGTTGACATAATATGTTTTCTATTTTTGGAGAGATTCTTAATAATATTATAATATAATATAAGATTCTTAATAATAAAAATACACTTTAAATAATATATAGAAAATAAACCAGTTTGTTGAGTATTAGGAAAAACGAAAATTACCTCTATCTCATTAACTATTAATTTAGCTGTGACCTTTTGAGCACAACCATTTAATATTAATATTTCAGCTCAGCTATTCACTCCTCAGGGTTCCAGAAGAGCAAGCAGAGGGACGACAGAATTCGCCTCACGGTGCGACATTCAAGGTTTGATCGTAATTGCATGGGACGAGCACCCAACAATGGTGTTGTGCCAACAAAGTGTTTCACAGAGCTCCCCGCTGCATTCTCAGTACAAACATGGCGCGTCTAGACCAGGCACCGTTTGGGGTCATTCACTTACGGCCTTTTGTTATGCACGGCCAATCTACACAATTACTCAGGCAAGACTATTCATTAGAGGCAGAAAACCAAGCGCTGGCCCAGAACATCAGGGGGAAAAAAATGGACAATTACCAACACGGTCACTGATAAAAGCAGAAATGTGTGTTTGGACAAAATGGTTAAGCAGCGTGTCATGTAAATCCTTTAACCTCAATTTGGTCACATGTCACACGGACAATAGTCACATTATGGTTTGAAATATCCACCCCCCATCCATCAAGAGAGAAAAGGCCAGAGCACAAGGCATTATAAAGAACATGGCGTCGTGGTGATTACACTGCTTTTGTTAAAGCAAGACATTAAATGAAACATTCTCTAAGAATTATGTTTCTGCAGAAATATACAAAAAAAGTTGTTTTTAGTTGTGTGTGGTGTAACGTATCGGAATGGGCATTTTGTAGTAAATATAGGGCTGGACGATATGGGCAATAATTTATATCACAAAAAATTTCTTAATTTTGGTTCGTAAGATTTTATTCCAATATTGATACGGAGAATATAAAAGACACAGAAAAACTGGCAAAAACAAAAACAAAATATGAATTATTTGAAACTAAATTTAAAATTAAGTGCCATAAACTGAAGGCAGCACCCTCTAATGAACGTCCAATCAATGACCGACGCTGTAAATTATCTATAGTGAAATAAATAACCCCTATATTTACAAATTATATCATTGTTATTTAATGTTTTTATATTGCAATCGATTTTGAATTATCACCCAAAAACAAATAACTATACAACTCCTTTATACATATAATTTTTAAAATTAAAATAATTCCTAGCATGTTCTTCCACAATACAAAATCAGTTAGGACTGGACAAGACAATAACTGATTAAAAAAGCATACATTACATTTCTGTTCCTTGAACAAATCAAATGTATCATCATTATGTTTAGATCAATGGCCAACTGTAGGCATTAGCATTTAGAGCTTCAGACCAATTCTAAGCTATAAACAGCCACCAGCACGTTCAACAACAATTGTTTTCTGTCCACTGGACCGGGTTTTAGTTCACAGATCAAGGCTGACTGAAAATGACTTTGAGAAACACAGCTGACCATGGGAAGATGAATTTGTCAGAAAAGTGGAGTCTCATTGAGATGTTCAAACATAAGAAGGTTACCAATCATTCATAAGGCAAAAGATCAAGGCTATCACGGGCCCGTTATTCATGATTTTTAATAACAGTGCGGCCAGGGTCATGTGTAATATAAATGATGACATCAAGGCGCTTCTGACATTTATGACTTTCATTATCCAAAATGGCAAGAGGTTGTCAGAATAGGAAAATACATGGGTTATAACCCAACAAACATCCAAACAAACACTTCCACATACACAGCAGCGTGGTTACACACACATTCAGCCTCGTTCATCACTCATTATTTTAATCTCCTCAACCACATACCCACAAAACCACACTCTCAAGGCCCAAATACAGTCTCACTTCATAACGCTAAAAGACATTTCTATGAGCTGAATCCACCTGCTGACTCACAGCGCCACTTCAGGCAGAGTTCCTCACAGCATTCATTACAGACCTCTTACTACAACACTGTTTACTACGGTGAAAGAGAAAAACAAAGGGGGAGGGGGTAGAGAGAGAGAGAGATGGTGAAAGGTGGCGGAGGAGGAAGAGAAAACTACAGATGGGAAGAGACAAATAGTATGTGGAGAGAGACAGAAGGAGACAGATCTAGCCTCTTAGCCAGATTCAGCTCAGTACAATTGGATTATGTCAAAACAAAAGTAAAAGACGACTGCAGCCCCATCAGTGCTTTAACAATCAGAGGACACCCATTCACCTCAATTCTTTGTTGTTTTTAAGTGTTTTATTTTTAAACCAGAGTGTTAAACTTTATGAACAATAAAAGAGCAGGTAGTGATTCGGGGTGGCGTTATATTGAATGCTCTACTCTAGAGACACATTAAAAGATATAAATCTGAAACATTACCATTTAAATGACTCAAAGCAGTTATTGCATTAAAATGTTATGAATAGACACTGTTTGATGCTTACAACATTGTTATACAATAGCTTTTAGACAAGATATGATCTAAAAATACATTTTAACTCATTTTTTATGGTGCAGGAATACGGCCTGTGCCTTCTCAGGCAAAATAGTATTTCTTGAATATATTTTAGAACTATAAAAGCTGCATACAGACTCTCTGTAATCACATGTACCTGTTCTTCTGGACAGTAAATAAAATGGATGTATGGCTGATGAAATCGGTAATAAATTGCTGTTTGAGAATATAGCCTCACCCTGGAAGAAGCTCTTGACGCGGAGGTAGCTGACACTGAGGCGCAGCACTGAGAGCTTGTCCAGTTTGGAGATGACTTCTGGTGTGAAGGGCAGCAGACTGGCCAGCCGGTCCAGCTCAGCATTCAGACGGTCACGGTGCCTTTTGGACGGATTGGTCTTTTGGTTCGTTGGGGCTGGTTTTCTGTTTGAATGGAAAAGATGCACGTTTTATTCTACACTGTAGGAAAACTGGTTTATTACAATAAAAACCGCATGTTTTTGACAAAGGTCTCGGATGTGTGCCACAATGTCATATTGTTAAAGTAAACTGCTGTCCAATTATTTTGTAGTATATGAAGATGTATTATAATTATTATTTTTTTAACATACATGCCATTGTATACACATTTTACATGTTATATTCACTACATACACACACACATATACATACATACATACATAAAAAACATAGTTAGATGCTTCAAGCCTATGAAGATGCTGTCTGTTTGAAACTATCAGAATTACCATGGCATCGTAAACCCAAGGTGTCAGTGGCAGTAATGCGAGTGTATAGCAAACTACGATTGGTGCTTTGGCAGACCACATGACACATAAGACAAATTCAGTCACGCCCAACAAAGATCAAAAGTAGCTTAACTGAAAAGATTCCTGAATTGTTTTATACAATTATAGAGTGAGTGATACTACACCTCTCTGGGTTTTTGGTTGAACTTTACTTATAGCTGCTAGTAGACCCTCTTAGTCTTTTCTGAAACATCAGAATACAATCAAGAAATCTCAGCACCAAAACTGCTGTCAGTTAAAAAAATTAATTCCATTTCACTGTTTGTTAACATTCAAAATAATGATTAAATTACAGTTTGTCTTTGCAAAATGTCAAAATATCTTAATGAAATCTCAATATTAATGTTGTGTTTTTACAAAGATTTCCATTAAAGCGTAATGTCCTGTAAAGTTACCATTTTAAAGATATGATGTGTTTGAAATAAATTCATTTCAGCCGTTTCATTCTTTTTCCAGTTGAAGGAAAAGCTTAGATCAATAAAAGAGACCGAGTCCTCCTCAGAACTGGGTGGAATGTACAGGAAATAGTTATCAGGTTGTTATACGTGTTTAATCTCTGCTTTCAGAGTCTCAAAGCCCTGAGAGCAAAGACTTTTAGCTTTTTAATTTTTTAAAGCCACAAACACTGCATGAGATGATAGTGCTGAATGTTTCCTGACAACAACAAGCATTATAATCTACTACGAAAAAAAAATAACTCACAGGAGGAATAAATATCATAAATTAAACATCAAACAATATCCAACTGGAATTCACTGGAACCAACAAAACCCTGATACAAAATAAACACCACAGAAGTGACTTAAGTGATAATCTAAGTTGTGCAATGATTTATTAGCTGTTATATATATATTTTAAATCAAGATATAGTTCTATACAACACCAGAAAGAACTCCTCTATTAAAACAACACATCTATAGTACAACGTAGAAGCCTTTTTGGCAAGTATAGGACATTCAAAACACTAGTCCAATCATAAGGAGATCACCAGATGATGCCACAGCCGTCCAAGGCTAGGAGAGCACAGCTAGCCTCTCTCTGGTTGGGTACGGTTTACCAAGGGTTATAAGATGTCTCAGAATAGCAGAACCGAGCATAAAAACACGTTTTGGTGAAATTAAATAATCAAGTTTTCCCCCCATTCCACCAGAAAGAAGCAGCATTATGCCCTGTGAAGATATGAAATGCAGACACACACACAAACAAACAGATTACAGTATGTAGAGGTTATAAACGCAGAGGAATACTCAGCTGTTTTTGAATGGGCTTCCTCCTCTTCCTCCCCGCGTACAGACAGTCTCCAGGTGGAATCATGATTTGAAGACCTCCGGAAAATTCACTCTGAACAAAAAGAACCATCCCACACCTGTTTACACTCCTCACTAAAACAGCACATGTTCTAAAGAGCGGAATAGACACTGGGCAAAGTTTTAGGAGCGGGTAGATCTGCAACCTAACCCATGGGTCCCGTAGAATAATAAATACAACAACAACTAGTAAAGAGAGAAGCAGCGGGAAATCAAACAGTAAAGGTAATAAATTACAGTGGCAATACAAACTTAAGTTGCAGGGAATGACAGAAACATAACCAAGAGCTGAATATACAACTCCGGCATACTAAGTGCATTAACATGCTTATAAACACAAATTAAAATATTTTAGGCTACTCACCCAAAGCTAAGTGGTGTAAGGTAATCCAACTTTGTCTTCCTTCTAGGCGACGCTCAACACTGTTCCACACAATACAAGTGTAGCCTAATGTATATAGGCTGAGTGTAAGCCACTTTCTTATTCACTTAAAAGCACTAGCCCTAAATATAACACGGTGATTCTTGTGGAGGAGACAGAGCTGATGGTTTATAAATGACCGAGTGCGTGGGGTTTGGTGTTTTATAGGCGGTAGGGTGGCGTTTCTCATCCCTGTGTTTCAGGTGCTGGATGATGCGGATTCCTCTCACTGAGACAAAAGTAGCGAAATAAGATTCGGTCAAAGAGTGAACGAGTTCATTGGAACCGATTCACAACTGAATCACCGTCCATTTATGGCAATTTTGTCAGACATTTATATATTTAAAAAAAACATACACACATATGTCATTAATTAATTAAACAATAAATAACAATTTACAATTTATAGAATCAATTTATGGTCACATTACTACTGCTTTTGAAAAAGGAGAAGAAATAACAAATAATAATCAATAATAGTTTATAATATTTAATAATTAATAATCAATAAATAATTTTATAAATAAGGTGTTGCTGATGATTTTCTAAAATCTCCAACAGAGGATTGTCACTTCTGTGCATAGTATAATTTTGAAAATAAATCAATTATATCATAAAAATTAAAAGATAACATAAACCACATAGATGTATTGTTTTATTTCTAAAACTATGTTCCTTAAAATGTGCAGAACCATATAAATGTAATGAAATATTTAATCCGACCACTCAAGATCATACACATCTTTATATTATGCTCTTTTGGTGAATAGCCTAAATGAATTACTGAAGCTAGATTCACTGAATGATTGTTTTAATGAATCGGTTCGATGAACTGAATCACACAGAAGCATCACTGGGTCACGAAAGGGACTCGCGCTTCGCACGCAACGGTCCACGGTTCGCGCGACATCCTCTCACGCACGCGGCCGCTTTACTCGCACGCGCTCGCATCCTATTCGTCACGGCGTAGAAGAGAAGGTGCACGTGGCTGCAGCATCGACCAATCAGGCGCCGCCTTGTCCAAAGGCACGAGCGATTTCACTTGAGCCAGAATTCCATTTCAGAGTCTAACGGTCGACTGCTAGGGTCCATGGAAATTCACTGACTTTCCATACACATAAATATATAAAGATTTCTTTATAATTTAAATATCAATATCCTTTTTTTATTTTTTTAGCTTAACATCGTTCTGTCAACAGCACTTTAATATAAATCGATCACAACTCAGAGGAAATGTCTGGTACCTTTCCATTCCTAAAAATATCCAGAAGTAAAATACAGAAAAGAAATAAGTCCAAGAAGAGATGCTCAGGCATTCAAACCATCACAGAAATGATCTACAGTAAAGCTAGGCTTTTGCTGTCCAATATATTGTAAACCCCTGTAGGGCATTTATAAATTAATGTCTGTAAAGGCGATATAAATGCTACAACTTTGTGTAAACAAGTATTTTAACGGTTGAAATAAAGATTTTTTTTTAAAAAAAAATCCCATATTTGAAAAGCAACTTAAAATACTAGCAACTTGCATTAATATGTGAGGATACTGTAGTATATCCATGATCTATTACATAACACACCCATCTGTGCTGGAGAAAGGAAGGGGAGAGACACCCCCCCCAACAAGGTTTCCTCCTGGTTGTTTAACCAAGGGGGACACAAACGCACTTACTCATCTGGGAGCATTTGTCCACTTGTATTAGCCATTGTTTAATAATGTTTGTGGTCAAAGCTTAAGGGGCCAAAATACCAGTGATCCAATCCAGATTCAAACGGTTTCTTTCCCCTTTGAAGTGGTCAACCAGTCTCAGGGGAATTGAAATATTCAAATTAAGCCATTTTACATTTAATTAAATGGTAAATACATTAACCATAGTTTTCTGAATCCTACAGGGCCAATTAAAAACGGTCATATCATTAAGGTCAATGAGATTAACACAGATTCACATAAGTTTAAACCTCAAATTTAGCGTATTGTTTTCTGTTCTGTGCAGTTACTTGGATTATAAAGTGACTAAGAATAACGTAACCAGACACACTTCAATTCACTACTTTATTCCAAAAGCTGTCTAAATACAGTCTGTATCTACCTCACTGATCAAGACTTGATCCACGTACTCCACTCTGCACTGGAACAAGACCACAGCTCCACCTTGTGGTTGAACCAGGAAGTTCTCCATGGTCTCAGAGTTAATATATTTATTTTTCGTATATTACACAAAAAACACAATTTACAAACACAAAATGTTAGGTGGAGGAAGTCATTCTAAACTCCTCTAGTCCTCCAATATGTAATTGGGATTGACCACTAGGAAGGGGTCTTCCTCCAGGACTGGTTCGTCTCCCCCATCACTGACCTTTTTCAGGCCTGTTTTCGTCAGCTCTATGATAATATGATCCTGTGAGTAAATGTAAAGAAAAAAAAAAAAGAAAACACAATTAACTGCCAATCACACATGCAGTTTACACTTGGGCTGGTGAAACCCAAATTAAAAACTAAAATAGTCCCACCACTACAATAACTTCACTTTAACCTGCGTATCAACTCCACATTCAGAAACCTAGGTTCACAGCTTGAGAATACTTGACTACATACTGTGAGTGCCTTTAGCAGAGTTGAAGTCTAAAACACTCACATAATGGATCAGTCTGTGCAACACTTTTTCAATAAGACTCTTCTTTGCGATGAGTTCAACCTCAGACTCAATCTCGCTCTCAATTTCCTTCAAGTACCAGTTGATGAGCTCACTCTTCTTTAGAGAGGACTCTTCATCCACTGGGAAAAACAGAAGCTCAGTTACAGATAATAGTCCACATACCCATGAAAATTTCAGGATGAATCATGCTGTAGCCTGAGCTTGTATGTGATTTACAATCTAACCAGTAACCAAGTACAACAACTACATCATTGCTAATTAAAAAAGCTGAACATTGGGGGTTTGAGACTCACATTGCTCCATTTTCTGCATGTGAAGAACCAGCAGGTTGGAGAGCCTACGGTACTCTGCAAAGGACATGCGCAGTGCTTGTTTGGCTGTGGATGTCTTCTCCTGCCGCTCAGACTCACCAGTGTCCATTGCCTCTACAGCATCAGCAGGCCTGCTGTTCTGACCATTCACCTGCCCCGCTAAAATCTCATTCTGATCTGGAGGGAAATGACAAGTGTTTCCAGAACATTGTCTTGAATGTTAACAAATTTCTGCTCACAGAAATAATATAAAAAAAACAAACAAACAAAAAAAAAACCTTTACCAAATATAAATTTACCATTCATATCCTCATTATCGTCCTGTTCCTGGTCAAAATTGATATCAGGAGAGTCAACACGAATGATGGACTTATTCAGAAGTCTGAAGGCTTCTTTCACATGCTTGGGTTGAACCTTAAAACAGAGTCAGTATTACAATCCGTTTCTCAAGTAAGGAAACAAAGACCCATTGGCTTTATATCTACACTGTTTAGAATTCAGGACGGCACGGTGGCGCAGCAGGTAATGTCACAGTCACAGCTCTTTGAGGTTGTGGGTTCGATTCCCACTCCGGGTGACTGTCTGTGAGGAGTTGGTGTGTTCTCCCCGTGTCTGCGTGGGTTTCCTCCGGGTGCTCCGGTTTCCTCCCACAGTCCAAAAACACACGTTGCAGGTAGATTTGCAACTCAAATGTGTCCGTAGGTGCGAGTGTGAGAGTGAATGTGTGTGTTGCCCTGTGAAGGACTGGCGCATATTCCTGCCTTGTGCCCAATGATTCCAGGTAGGCTCTGGACCCACCGCGACCCTGACTTGGATAAGCGCTTACAGATAATGAATGAATGTTTATAATTCAGTTCAAGTGTACCAGCATTATACTGTGGCATGCCAAAATTAAGCAACCCAGTCAAAGTGCATTTTAAAGAGACACAATTACTATTCATTTGCCAAAGTACAATGTTCAGTTCAATGTACAGTGTGAGTGTGCACTATAAAGCAGAACACCTTCAGGATATTGTCAATGACTGTCTGGAGTTCCTGACCTCATCTGAGCAGTAGAGGCGAGCCATGGCCTCTGAGAGACGCAGCATGCTCTCCAGCTGCCGGACGGTGATTCTCCAGGCGGATTTAGTTGTTCCTCCTCCATCTCTCTGCCGCAGTCGTTTATACTGCTCCACCACAAACTCCTGAGCCTCAACAGTTATCTACAACACAGCAACAACCGTCATAGCCCTTGTACCAACAGAAAAACATAACATACTAATTGGATACAACATACAGGACCCTTCATATTTTGTGTAACTCTAAAGAAAGGTAGATACATTGTTCTAAAATGAGTTAAATACCACAGTAATACAGTAAATAAGGTCAGTTTCTCACCTTTGGCTGAAACTGCCGCGCAAACAATATGTACCTCTGGATGTCTTCTGCAGCGTAAACACGCTCCACTGAGTCTATATTCCTGGCATGGAGGTCTACAATACGCCTTGCTATGGCATAATCTGTCACCTAGGGAGAGGGGTGAAACAACTTAAACATTAAAAGATTAAGACTAACGAGAAACCCTCATATTAACACAACGTATGTTTCAGCGCCATAGTTTTTCACTAAAACCACATTCTGATCCACCGGTGTGACCCTCACCTCATTGCACTCATCAACCAGAATAAAGAACAGGTCAAATCTGGACATGATGGGGGCGGACATGTTGACGTTCTGCTTCAGAGACTTGGAGCGGTTGTATCTGCCATCGATGGGGTTGGCTGCTGCCAGGATCGACGTGCGAGCATTCAGAGTGGCCTAAAGAAAACAGACACACAGGGAGAAAGCCAAATCCAACACATATTAATAGATATCAGCTAATAAAGCTTTTTTTATATATATATAAAAATCACCCACAGTTGCACCTTCACGCCAGCTTTTGTGATGGAGATGGTCTGCTGTTCCATGGCTTCATGGATGGCCACTTGGTCTTTGAGGTCCATTTTATCAAACTCATCAATACAGCACACCCCCTGAGAAAATAGGATTCGTACACAATAAAACAACAAAAAACAAACCCTTGGCGTTATAGGCAAACAAAAGGGTCCTAATTTAAGCTACTCACATTGTCAGCAAGCATCAGGGCTCCAGCCTCAATGACAAACTCGTGAGACTCCTCATCTTTGACCACAGCAGCGGTCAGACCTGCGGCACTGCTAGCCTTTCCACTGGTGTACACAGCCCTCGGCACAAAGTCCTCAACGTGTCTAAGAATCAACAGGAACCATGGGTATACTGTTAAAATGAGTATGTACTATTTCTTAAATGCTTTATGATTAATACTTGTATATACTTGAGGAACTGGCTTTTAGAAGTGCTGGGGTCTCCGACGATGCAGACATTGATGTCCCCTCTCAGAGATGTCCCCTCCATGGTCGTCTTTGCAACACCGCCAAATAGCATCAGCAAAATCCCTCGCTTGATTTCATCATTCCCTGTGAGCAGTTGTACACATTAACAATGTGGAAACATAAAATGATTCAGTGCTGTTCAATAAGTCAAATTTTTGTATCTTCCAACCCATAAAGTCCAGTACTAATGACCAGAGGCAAAAATACAGCATAAGTACAGAGCAACACTCACCATGGATGGTGGGGAAGAGGCTGGTGCAGAGGTTGTGGTAGAGATTCTTATCCTGACTCATCTCAAACACCTTCTCCCATTCCTGAACTGTCATCTGGTTCTTCACACTCTCCGCTGTCTGGTCCTCCTGACGCAGCTCTGTTCCTCCAAACTGGACAAAGTGTGAACGGGCTTCAAAATGTGCCTTAAATCTAACTCTGTCTTTTGCTTGAACCATATTTTCCAAAACACATGTCCTTGGGGCCCAGAAGAACGTTTAAACCATTGTCCCTCACCCTGGGGTTAGTTGGGGCGACATAATTAGCCAGAAAGGCCAGTCTGTAGGACAGCTCTCGAACCCCCAGAGCCTTCAGGCCCTGAATCCCATCTGCCTCAAAGCCCTCCTTTCCAGTCACTCTGCTGCTGGTCTCTGCTCTGGTGCCTGAACCACAATAAAGCCAGAACCATACACTATCAGCTTCACATGGGTCATTTTGTTGCTAGGTTACACAAATTGGAAAAAAAATGTGTTAAAACATATCCTTAACTTTAAAACTCACATTCACATAAAAAGAGCATTCTGATCTTTTCCCATTACATGAGGATTTGTAAGGTACCACTGACATGAAGGTAATAAACAAGAGGGTGAATAAAAAGGAATGACGGTACCCGTACCAGACAAAGCCATGGCAGAAACATCTGGCACAACAATAAGAGTCCCAGTGAAGTCACAGCGGTCTCCAGCCTGAGCCGTCTCCACTGCCTCAGCTCTCAGGATCACCTCCACACTGCGGGGGATCGAGCCTCGAGGAAGTTCTGCTTGAGTCTCCTGAATCCGCACCTGACACCACAGAGACATTGAACATGAATACACACACACACTCACTATGTTCATGTGTTGAGTTTTGGAGATTACAATATACATCAAGTTTAGAAAAGGTCTATACATTAACACTGAAAAGATAAATAAGCTGCAACACAAGCTTCCAACACTTCAGACACCACCCTGACTGACGACATTTGAAATAAGGGGGAGATTTTATTGGCCACATTTACTAACATCACCTTCTGAAAGTCAACAAAGCGGGATTTGTTGGTATCCAGCATGAATCTGCGGCGGTTGGCGCACACAGGGTTTTTGCAGATTGTAGGCTGTGTGTATTTAAACTGCTGCTCCACGTCTTTAATAACCGACTGGCAGTCCAGACAGAGGAAGGTTCCACTGACCAGCTCTGGGTGAACAGGGTGTGTCCGCACCACCTGACCACTGATCCGCAGCAGAGTGCCAATACGAGCAGTGGACAGCTCACGGATTCTGGGCAGAAGAGAGAGAAAACAGGATTAAAAAGGGAAAAAATGTTTTTTGCAAAATAATAGTATATGCAATAAATTCATGAAGGGGTTCATTTATTTATTTTTTACACATGTCCCACTGCAAATGGCATCTTAGCTTTGTAGCACTAAATGAGGCAGTTTTACGCTACATAGAGCAGGCTCTCACACTGGGGCAGCCATGTTTAAAATTGTGTACAGAATCTCTGACACATCCAGTCCATCGGGGGTCAGTATACTGGCTAAAAACATTGGTTTAATAACATGAGGAATCACTAGAGGAAGTCACACTTGGCCCCTTTAAGAATCCATATAGTTGTACAGTATGATGTGTGAACCTCTGTCGTGAAGGAAAATCAGAAAACGCCACGTAAAACTCTTTAGCTGGTGGTATATTCCCATGGTCACGGGCGAAGTGGCGAACAGCTCTGCAAAGGTATGGGTAAACCCTGAGGAGAGAATCAAGAACATCAACACAATCACAACAAGACCATCATTTTATAAAGGACACAAGGTCACAGACAGGAAGCATTCTGCAATTTTTAAAACCCAAACTTAAAATATAAGTTATTTCTCAAAGTAGTCTATTAACAAGGCCTGTTTTGCACAGATTTGGACGGTTAAACAGATAATATTGGTGGTTATGCTCATGGTTGTTTATACAAGCAAATGTCTCAAGAAGAAAAACGGGGTAAAAAAATGGGGTAGGGGCATGTTTCACTTTTACCTATTGTTAAGCTTGTAACCTACAGGGGTTGGACTTCACTGAAACACCTGGTTTTATACCCCAATAATTTATTAGTATGGTGCAGGGCCTCCTTTTGCAGCCAATACAGCGTCAATTCGTCTTGGGAGCGACATGTACAAGTCCTGCACAGTGGTCAGAGGGATTTTAAGCCATTCTTCTTGCAGGATAGTGGCCAGGTCACTACGTGATGCTGGTGGAGGAAAACGTTTCCTGACTCGCTCCTCCACAACACCCCAAAGTGGCTCAATAATATTTAGATCTGGTGACTGTGCAGGCCATGGGAGATGTTCAACTTCACTTTCATGTTCATCAAACCAATCTTTCACCAGTCTTACTGTGTGTATTGGTGCATTGTCGTCCTGATACACGGCACCGCCTTCAGGATACAATGTTTGAACCATTGGATGCACATGGTCCTCCAGAATGGTTCAGTAGTCCTTGTGCCCATCTAGCACAAGTATTGGGCCAAGGGAATGCCATGATATGGCAGCCCAAACCATCACTGATCCACCCCCAAGCTTCACTCTGGGCATGCAACAGTCTGGGTGGTACGCTTCTTTGGGGCTTCTCCACACCGTAACTCTCCCGGATGTGGGGAAAACAGTAAAGGTGGACTCAGAGAATGTTTCACATTGTCCACAGCCCAGGATTTGCACTCATTGCAGCATTGAAACCAACATTTGGCATTGGCATGAGTGACCAAAGGTCGTGTATATTGACCCTGTGGAGCTCCTGACGGACAGTTCTGGTGGAAACAGGAGAGTTGAGGTGCACATTTAATTCTGCCATGATTTGGTCAGCCGTGGTTTTGTTTTTTGGATACAATCCGGGTCCGCGCCCAAACATCCCTTTCAGACAGCGTCCTCTTGCGTCCACAGTTAATCCTGTTGGATGTGTTACGTCCTTCTTGGTGGTATGCTGACATTACCCTGGATACCGTGGCTCTTGATACATCACAAAGACTTGCTGTCTTGGTCACAGATGCGCCAGCAAGACGTGCACCAACAATTTGTCCTCTTTTGAACTCTGGTATGTCACCCACGATGTTGTGTGCATTGCAATATTTTGAGCAAAACTGTGCTCTTACCCTCTGCTAATTAACCCTTCACACGCTGCTCTTACTGGTGCAATGTGCAATTAATGAAGATTGGCCACCAGCCTGCTCCAATTTAGCCACACAACAAACCTCCCACACTAAAATGACAGGTGTTTCAGTTTCATTGTCCAACCCCTGTAGTTGTCAGTTATAATCTCAACCACCATCTCAGAGTTGATTTTGGACGTTATAATAACAATTTACGACTTAAAATCTCAACATTTATCCAGCATCATTTCCACCTCCTGCCTTTTCTCGCATTTAACACTTCCTTATCTGCATGATGTGTGTTTACCTGTAGTACTCCTCCTGGATGGAGGTGGCCAGTTGCTGGTTGTATTGCTCGATATTGGTGAAGCTGACGGTCAGTGTATTTCTCTCAGGTCTTATCAGCTCCTGAGCTTCAGATAAATACAGCGGGTCTCCTGCTTTATCCTGAAACCTGAAAACAGCCCAAACACACGTCTGAGGGCCGAGTAGGTGTAGTGTTCGGACTAGGAGTGGATTTATCAAAAGGGAATGTCCTTACTCCTCCAGAAACTCCAGAAAGAGTTTTTGACATTTCTCGGCGAGGTCGTCCTTCACCTGCAGCCCCACCGCGCTGCTCTCTGCCGCCGCTGCAGGCTCCATGACTGAGTACAGCACGCTATAAAAAGGCAGGGAAACGGAGAAGGAGAGCCGGAGAAACGAGAGACCGGCGAGAGAAAGAAGGAGAAGAGCAGGAGTATGAAAAAGAGCCAAAAAAGAAACTCGACACACTAATGAAGCCTGAACACCAGCAGGTGAGTTGTGACGTCAATGATTGGCTGAAGCCCTTCTGGCACTTGATCACATGATGATGTATCATGAGTGAAATAAGATGTCGAATTCAGTGTCTAAGCACTTTCACTTCAAATTAGGTTTCCAACAACAGTATTACGTTGGCAAATTCAGTGACGTCATAAACCTCAAAAACCCATATTTTCAAGAACCAAAAAAAAAAAATCCTAATGCTCTGACTCCACTATCTCCTTTCACCCCTCTACTGCTCCCCTACATTTAAGCCCTGCCCTTATCAAGGGTGCTCTGGAGGTGCCCCAACTTGGCACTGTCCCAATTCTCAATCCGAGTCCTACAAACCTTTGATGTCCTTTTGTGACCTTATGAAAAAGTGAATCAGAAGGGTGCATGTGTTCAAGGCCTTAGAACTGGAATACACTTTATTGCCCTTTTTAACTGTGAAAGTGAACATGATTAAGGTGACAACATTTTTTTTGTTAACATTTAGTCTCCAGATAGATGACTCATGAACATTTCTACTAGGCTGACCAGATCTGAGATGGTGCGTAGCTGAACCTACGTGTGCTTTTATGTCCTTTACACCTTTATTTGCTATACAAAACATGGGAATTTCTTTTTTAAATCATCCGAGAACGTACATTTACGTTTCGTCATAGCTGCTCGAGATGAGGGTAGGTACATGAACTTCGCTTGACGTAAACAAGGACTACTGACGTGCAGACTGACCAATTAAATGTTTACAGAGAAGGTTATCGACCAATAACGGTAGCTCTACAGTCAGACCGTCCAATCAGAAGATTTTAGGCTACTTCACCACGCCCCTTCTCACTCAAGCGAACCAATCTGAGTACGAGAGGGCGGGACTAATTTGTGAACGAAACGCTTCTCGAAATATTATGTAAGCTCTAGAAAAACAAAATCCCAGACGTTTGTGAAATTCCGGACGGACATTTTTTAAGCCTAAAAAAAGAGGACATGTCCGCGTATTTCTACTCCCACTTTACAATAAAGAAAATGTGTTTCCCTTACTCTCCTAACTCTTGAAATAAAACTCTGTATAAAATGTCACAGAATCACAATGGAACACAAGAAAGTGTGGTGTCTGTCACAAAGTTCACACTGTGAACATCCTGTGGCCCAGATGAACTGTCCAGTTACAGATTTCCAAATTTACAAACGTGTACTTCAAAAAGAACCTTGGGGACTGGGACAGATCCAAAATGTAACAGTCAATAAAACCACACAAGTTCATTCAAGTGCATCACAGAGATACATAAATATACTCTTTTCTGAGAATTTCAAATAATACATTTACCTACAGGACACTTATATACTGGAGGAAATTAAATCTCCAATGAACTAATTTTGGAGCATTTCTGTTGGTCTGACTTAAAGTTGTGGACCCAAAAATGATCATCTATTGACAAGTCTGATTATTGAGCAATAAGAATATGTCCTAAAAATTAATGATCCCTGCATTTATTCTATTAAAACATTCAAATATTTTGTGTGATGACCTTTCTGCAACTGTGAAAACAATGTTTTATAAGCAGCAAGTTTTCCCTCAATGTAGTGGTCGTATAAATCAAGTAAAACAATTTCACACAGTACATAATATTTACATATGTAGGTCGATATAACAAGTGGTCAGATATCCATTTGCGTTTAACATCAGTATGTCCTCAAGAACACCCAGCTGCCCCAATGACTCCACAGCCTCACACCGCATAAAGAAACTTTTAATTATTTTTTTTATTATTATTTACCACACATTTAAAAAAGTGACCCACACTATACAAATGTTTTCTTTTTCTCTGATAGAAGGAAATGATACTGAGTACACATCTAAGGACCTGGTAACACATTCTTATTCCTGGGACGTGCAGATAAAATTGCACCTTCTTTTTTCTTTTTTTAAAACTTAACTTCCTGGTCTTCAAAGCCGCAACGCTATGTGGCGGTAATCATAATTCTTCTAATACTTCCTTACTTTTCAGTTTGTTTGGGATGATTACCTTTCTTCCATTTAAATGCAGATAGGCAGGTTGCATGCAAACCCTAACATGAAGGGTTTCTGATTGGGTTTTTCAGTAATAGTTTGTTTATTTCAGAAGATTTAAGGTAGTAGGTCTCTGTTCAGGTTTATTTACAAGGATGAAGTCGGTCCGTCCTGAGCCGGGGTCAGGTGAAGCGAGCTGCTCCGACACGTTTGTGGTGCTTTAAAGGGAAGTCCAGCTCAGCAGACGCCTGCTTTACGATGAATTACACACAAAACACACAAACGCGCGCACACACACACTCTGGGTTCTGTCTTCCTTCCTTTCAGAAATAGGTCCTGCGCTTGTATATTCCCAACGACATGGGTCGAACGTCAAAAGGAATAATGTTTATTACGGATAGACAATTAAAAGGGCGAGAGACAGAGGGAAAGTGTGTAGGGGTGAACGAGAAGAAAAGGTTTAAGCCAAATAGCTGTAGGTGTCCTTTTCACCGTCCACTCTTTCCAGGTACTCCTTCTCTATGAGGATGTCGATACATTTCTGAAAGACAAAAGAGAACCCATGGATTGAGTGAATACAGCTAATTTAAAAGCGTACCTATTGTGGACATAGGTTCAACTGCACACATACTAATTCCACCATGCTCAATGCTAAGCATTGGCTAGAGTAGTACAAAGCCCACAAGCATTGTGCTGTAGAGAAACTGAGCTGTTGTGGAGTAATGGAGCACCACTAAACATCTAAGGTATGGTTTGGATTGAATTCTATGATCCAGAACTAATCATGCAACATCAATACCTGATTTCACTAGTGTTCTTCTGGCTTAAAGCCATCAAAACCCCACAGAGAACAATGTTTGCACACTAGGTACTATCTTTAGCTTAAAATTATAGCTTCAATATCACTATGCTGTATTTAGGAGAAAAGAGCCTCTGTTGTTGCTTCTCCAGCCTCAGCACTGCCGAAGTTGCACGCTAACGTCTGGAGGAGGGTAGGAATCTAAACGCTCCCTTCATTGTATGTGGAACCCAGGAGCAAAACTACTAAACCTTACCTAGTGTTCCTTTAAACAGTGCTGCGCATGGAAATTTTGATGCTCTATGACAACTACAAAGTGCTATCCTATCTTCTTAATGACAATGAGGAACACAAAAACTAGTACAGAAACTGCCGTGTGTGCTATATATTTTACAGTTTTCTATATTTCACATATTTTCATCACACTAAGCATTATTTACCTTGATGACAGGAACTCTGGGCTTGAATCTGGAAGAGAGCTGATTAAGGACTTCTGCCAGAAGCTGCTGGTGCTTCAGCATCTTCCTCATCTTCATGATTCGCACTATGGCCGCCTGCAGGAACACAGAGATAGGAGTTGTTTTAGTATCAAACTAAAAAGGCATTACCCATTTCAGTCTCTCATGTCAGATTTGGGGAAATTCACCGCAAGAAAAAACAGTTTGAGGTATACGCAATGTCCCAGCGGATTGCAGTGTGAGCACTCACCTGTATCAAGAGTTTCCTGTCTTCCTCAATGTTTTTGTGGGTGGTTTCCTGTTCTTGCTTCTGCTCTGTCTTCATTGGTACGTTTATGTTCACTCGCAGCTTTTTACTGAGCAAAAAAGGGGATCAGGAATTAATTTAGATTAGACTAACAAATGCATGGAAAAGAGCAGGAAAACACTGATTTGTGATCAGTTTATCGGTTAGCTGCAAGCTAATTTTTTTACATGTAGTCCCTTCTGCCTCTATCCTGTTAATATTATGTTAATATAATACTGTGTTGCACAGTGCTTAGTCATGTATATATGTAAAAATATATATACAATTCAGTGACCTACTTTTTATAACCCAAGTAGAGTTTTATGAGTGTGTCTGGTTTAAACTCCACTTCGTCAACATTAGCGTTCTCATCCTCCAGGACCTGCACCATTAACATACAGCAAAACAAATCAGCATACAGTACTCGTATCACAAGGTAGCCCTGCTTAACAGAATGTTAATGAAAGCGCGATAACTGCTAACCATGAGCTGAATTTAATCAGGTCAATCAGCATTATAAATAATCACTTACCAGTAACTTAGACTTCAATAAAATCTGCAGAACTTGCACCAAAATATCCTGCAAATATATAAAGAATAAATGTTTATTATGTTTTTAGATGAAAGTCAAGGGGTTCTTCACTACAGGGTTCTGTCCAGCCTTTTTGATCTAAGCTACTCACTATTTTAATCTGAGTGCTGTCAGTCAGCTGCTGGACTGTGTACACGTCTTCAGTGTTGTACTGTAGCAGGATGGCCATCTGAAATGTTGAGGCCTGGAGATACAAACAGAGAAATGCTTACCAAACTTGATGTAGTGACAACTGAAGTCCAGCAATATGCACACAATAATTACCTTCGGCAAAATTATTAGTTTAGTCATTTTTATTGGTTTCCAACCAGAAGAACACAGTGAACCATGTGACCAACAGTTTTGGTGACAAGTAAATTAAATCTCAATTATTTGACAATCTGAAGCTCATCAAATGTTCCTAAAAGGGGTATTTAAAAGAATGTTCTTGTTGAATGTTTGTCCTACCTGTAGGGTGTATCTGTTCTTGAAGCAGTTGGTGACCAGTTCTCCTTTGGACAGATGGTAGAGCCAGGTGAGCTTGCGGCCACTGTGCCTGCTGGCGTAGAAGGCTGTGAACCTTTGGTAGCTCCTCTCCAGCTGTGTGAGGGTGGAGAGGGCAATAGTGCATTCGGTAAACAACTATGAAACTAAGTTAAAAGCGTGATTTAAAAATGCAAGGCCTGGTGATGTATTTGCTGTATGCCGTACCTCAGAAGGCAAAGCAAAAGTGCAGGATTGCTGGAAAGGCCAGGAACCAGAGCTTAGCACCTGGATACTGAAGTCCACTAAAGAGAAGACACAGTGTATGAGCACTCTGGAAAACTGGAGGAAATTACTGCCACTTTTAATGAAAGGATAAATAATAGATTGTAAACCTACATTTCATTTGGGCTAGAACCTACATCTTAATTATGACCTCTAATGGAAATTGCTTTGTGTAAACACAGTAGGGTTATAATCCGTTTGGCGTGGGTCATTCGTCACCCACCCAGTTCATGATTTATTAATAAACTGAGCAAATATTTGGATACAGTCATCATTCAGCTTCAGTTAAATTAATGTGTACTTACAGTCTAAAGGTTCCGAGTTGGTGAGGTGCTTCTTGAATTGCTCATTCAGATCTTTACTGACGCCAATGTCCTGGAACATGCGCTGTAGCTTGGACGTGTACTCAAAGCCGCATGCTTGCTGCAAGAGGATACAGATTCATATTCAGAATGCAACCTGATCAGTCAGCATTCAACTATAACAGGATTGCCTCGACTGGCCAGAAATAAACCCCCTGCTTTGACACACATAATAAAATATTTTTTGGGCTTCATTGACAAATAATTAATCTGTTTTTATCACCTGCCATCATCTGGTGTTAAAGCATACCATTCTATTCAAAAGGATTAAAAAGGTAAAAAAAAAAAAAAAAGAATTCAGTTTTTATTTTTGGCATACTTTAAGTAAGCTGAATATTTTATACTTTTATAAACAATATGTTTAATTTTTATATAAGATTGTACCTTCAGTTTGGAGATCATGCTGGCTTCAGCATCATCACTGGCGCTGTTCTGGTGGACCAATCGTTTGGCTAGCATCTTTGCATAGAACTTTTGGAACACATCCTTATCCTCAATGTACTTAAAGACCACCATCTAAAGGAGGAAATGTGATAATTCAAATGCTGATATGTAACAAAGTGCTGCGGGAAACATTAGGGCTAATTTGTGAAAAAGTATTAAGAAAAATTTTATAATTAAACAACATTTGTCCAATTATGCTCCATTTTCTGAGTATCATTCAGAAAGCAATACTGTATATAACAATATTGTCACCCTGTCACCTAACTTCAGGCCATTAGCCTTCTGTTCAGTGTAAAAACTCACCACTTGATTCAGAGTGTCTTCCAGCTCTGCTTCCTCTGGGTTTTTGGAGCTGTTTGAATACAGAAGCAAAGGTTTGTCAGATCCAGGCCAAAAAAAAAGCAGAGAAAAACCGTCCACACTCTGGAAAATTTAACATGCATTTACATGTTTCTGAAGAGTAACTGAGGGATTGCTGAATCAATTCGTGCATGTTCAGACATACCTCTTTTTTAGTAGAGAGTCACAGTATCGGGCCAGAAGTTCAGGAGATTTGCTGGAGGACTGGACCATCTTAGTGACAGCATTGTTGTTGATGAAGCGTCCACAGGCCTGTTATAAAGAGGGAATGTGGCAACTTTCTCAACAGAAATTAAACATATCTGTTCTGATACCATGGTATTTTCATAATTGCTGCACAATTTGGATTTCTACATCTGTTGGTACTGATAACTCACATGTGGTAATCACCCAGTGCAGTTACTATAATAAAAAGCATTACCTTATCCAGCGCAGCAACAAAGCCAGCGTCGTTGTTGAATGCAGACATCACCAAAGCATTATATTTCTTATGGACGTCCAAAATTGTCTGGACATACATTTTGGGGTCCTGCGTTAAAGATACATGGCATACACAGATGTCAACAAACAAGCTAGAAACAAAGATAGCGATATTATAATTCATGAGGCAAGTGTTTGAGCATGTCTAGACAATCTGCACTTACGTTAAGAGCAGCCTCCCCACATTTTTCAATAGCAGCCAAGCCTTGGTTGTAGATATGTGTTTCTAGAAGCTTTTTGAGCTCTCCCAAACCATCTGTGATCCTTGACACCAAGTTGTACATGCGACCCAGATCTGAAGACACAGAAAAAAGCCTTATGGTCATGGAGCTTTCCCCCCCACACTCTTATTATGCACAACAACTTATATGTATAATTTGTTTTTATTTTGAGTGTCATGTCTATTCATTTAATATTTATCTTTATTGTTGTTTTCTCTTTTTATGTACTTAATATTTATCAAAATATGTTTTCCATCAACTGTAAAGAGTATTGCCCAACCTTATAACATCAAAATGATTACATCATGCAGAATGTGCAACATGGGGTGCAATAATGTATCTTAAGTTGTCAGTGAGAATTGTCATATCAAAAGACCTTGTTCAGTTAAGTGCCCGTCCAATACCTTCATTCTTATCTGCGTCCAGAAGGTTCTGGAACTCAGTGTGGAAGATTTCTAGGTGCTTCTCGATGAGAACCTGCTCACACTTTCTGGCAAGCTCGTCCTGTGTGCTCTCATGAAGGTAAACCTGCACCCTCCTCTGTTCTTCCAGCAGACGAGCTTCAGCCTGCGACATACATAGACAAGAGCTTAGATTTTTGGACTAGGAGGAAGACGAATATGAAAAAAGACCATAAAATTAATAATGGTCAATGATTAGAATTCAGATTAAAATCATAACCTGGAAGTAATTTCAGTTTTCATTCATTTGTGAATTAGTTCTGATACTGCTGTGACATGTTCAAAATTAAGGTTTAGGCAATGAAAAGTGATTATACCTGGCAAGAGGGCAACATTAGTGGATATTAATGATACTTTAAAGTCCATATGCATGTGTGTACATAAGAAAATATTTTGATATCCCCAAGCCTTAAAAGCTTGTGTATGTGTAGAATCCGATATTATCACCAACACACTCATATCCTTGCATCCTCACCTTTTTCATGTACTCAGTGACAGGATTTTGCTGGAGGAACTCTGTGCTTTCTCTTGTGTAAAACCGCTCAGTGTCTGCCAGGAACTGAGTCTCGAAGTATTCTTTATAGACGGACAGAGTCGGCCCCTTAGCGAACGCATCATCTTCATTCAGGCCCAGCTCCACTACAGAATGAAGCAGAGGTGAAAATCCCTGTTACTAAAGGACATTAATCCATAAAACTAGGACATGTCAAAACACAGTTTATGTAACCCATCTACAAATAGCTACTTTTAATATTTATATAAATGGCAACAACAAGAACGTGTGTTTCACTTTTTACAGCATCCTAGTAGACATTCAATATCAAAATTAAAACAAGTCAGTCTAAGCTGTTTTTGATTTGTGATCTTGAGATAACACACCGTAAGACTGAACCACTCCACTGATAAGTCTGGTGTTGATGGTCTCTCCATTCCTCTCCTTCTCAATAAGCTTCAAAACTGCATTTGTAACCTAGGAAAATCAATAGAGGAACAGTTTGAGAATGGGAAGAAAAAGAGAGTTAGGAACAACTGTTTTAGCTGCTTTTTTTGTTGCAGTGTTATGTGGATTATTCCCAAGGAAACTCTTTCACAACCTGAAGCACTGACCTGTCTATTCAGAGGTCGAAAGAGGCATTCTCGCCATGTCACCAACGCAAGCTAAACAGTGGAAAAGCGCAAAACGTTAAACTCCAAAGTATAAAGGACACTTTCAAATCAGTCTGAATCTGCTGAAATCATACCGAGTAAATTTCATAAATGCCCTTGCGTCCTTCGTCACATTCACGCCGCACCCAATGGCGGTTGAGGTAGGCACAGATACCGTTAAGCACTTTACTAGAGAACCGGTAGTCTTCCCACTGCTGTGTGTAAAATTTCAACACACTCTCATCCATCAGGTCCTCTCCATCCTAAGAGGGAAAGGAATAAATTGGATATTGGACGGTCAAGCTTAAATGAAACAACTAACATCTATCATCCTTTCGAATGTGCTACATTGAACAATTTAAGTTACAGATGAACTGCAAACTGCTAGTGACTGGGAAAAGCAAACTGACTAGAAAAGCAAAGACCTTTAAAGACGGATTAAAGTCAAGGAAATCCATAAATAAGTAATTAGTTTTAGATAAAGTTACCACTTAAAGCCAATGTCTGGAAATTTAAACAGCTGATGACAGGCCTGGCACTGAACAAATGCTAAAGTGACTTTTTGCTATTGCTGCATCTGCTACCAAGGGTGCAACAACGTCAATATAACATTTTACACAAAATTCTAATACAATTAACAACAACAAAATGTTGCACAAATATTTTTAAAAGTGAGTCACATTTATCTTTGAAGCATGTGATTAATCCTCAGCATCAAATTGGCTTTCTCTCTAAAACAACTTAACATGAATGTGTAAAAATCAATACCATACCTTTAGTAAGCTTGTAAGGTAATTCTTCAGAAACTCTTTCAGTCGCTTGTAGAGCTCCAGGCCCACAAATTGGGCTCCTCCTGGCGTTGGTGCCTTCTTGGAAGGCTTGGACGGGGGGATGCCCGGCCCGCGGGGCTGGTTAGACTGGTGAACACTGGTGCAGTAATTATACACATGACTGGGAGCAGGAAATTAAGGTTTCAACAACAGGTTAAACTAGAAACAGGCCACATACTGTCTGCCAAATATGGTCTTTGTGCGGTATTTGGTCCTCAGAGCATCCTCTCAAATTTATATTTTTAACTAAACAATAAACCAGCTATTTTCTACTTCTAATTGCCAAAATTATTGCAACCTTAAAGTTGGTGATTCAAACCTCAGTCTATGTATTATTACACACTCCAACCATGTGCCTAAAGCTATTTAACAACCTGATTCTTACACACACACGCGTGTATGTGAGGATACGTGTAGAGCTCCATGTAGCGTGACTTGGCCATGCTCTGGCGAGTGTAGACCTGCTGAATGCCCGCCCGCAGGTCATCCCAGATCTGGTCCAGTCCAATCTGTTTGAGTCCATGAGGGTTCTGGCCTCTGTTGGACGACATCCTCTCCCCTCCAACCAACTCACTCCCTCTCTGCCCTGCTGACCCACGTGAGATGCTCCTCCTGGTTTTCCGCTCTTAGCTTCCCTTGTCAAAGAGTCGGTGGGCAGCTAGTCATCCATAGGGCACAGTGGACACAGGAGTCAACCCTGGCAATCGGTGGAGTCACTTTCAAGTAACAGTCAGGAAAGAGACCTGCAGAAATCACCAGAGAAGATATGAGGTTATATAAGTACAGAGTCTGAAGCTATATTTAGAGTTTTATATGTGCATGATCTGGTGAGTTATGAATGGAACTGTCACATCAATTGCCATCTTGAGTAAACAGTAATGTCAATTCTCTGTAACAGGGCTAAAATGTAATGCCACAGCCTGAAATCCAATATATCCCAGGCACTTATCTAATTAAATGTTGGCAGAAATGTATTATTACTTCTTTGAAATAAGTATATTTCAATAGCTGCCTTTAATGTGGATATAAGTAAGTTTTGAAATTCACCACAGCCCTACACTATTTGCACACTGATTTTAGAAGTATTTGCTTGAAGAAGAGGGGGGCAGATCAGTGAAGGAAACTGCTTCAGTTACAGTTACAGTTAAGGCACAGTAGTAGAATGCATCCACATGAAAGAGTCCTTTTTGATCTCCACAGCACAAACAGTGGGGATTAAAGACTCAACTGCTCTAGCAAGCAGGTGATGCAGCATGTTCCGTGTGACAAGTCAGAACATCTCGTCATATTAAAAGGAGAGGAACTGAAATGGTGCATATGCAAGGTGCTGTCCTTGGGCTGCCAGCTAACTGAAGCTTCCCTGTGGCATGAAATTCAAGTCATTCTCAGAAGGCATGGGGAAAGAGGCTGAAAGCGTGACGTCAGTAGATTTGAAGAGAAAAGTAAATAAAAATACTAAAATCAAATTCAAGAGTAATAAAGAAAATGTATCTGCAACTATTTCAGAGGATAATCACTGTATGTAAGGAAGCCACCCTATTCATTATATCCTGGGGTTTCCTCTTTGTATCCATGGCAACAGCTCCAAGAGCGTGAGCATGAAACTGAAAATAGGCGGCAGACCGCTTGAAGCCAGAGATGCTGCTGTAAACCAAGCAAGCTTGCAACATCCTGACATCAGATCATGAGCTCTTAAACTTGGAGACTGCATGGGCAATTAGTTTGATGATGCAGTTAAACCAACAAATTGTTGTCTATCAGAAAGTCACTTAGAGAAGCAAAGCTCTGCACTGTTTTAAGGGCATCTTCACTTGCTGCTTTTCATTTAGAAAAATGAAGCTAGGGCTACAGTTACACAACCTTCATGCAGCAAGTCCCATTACATGATGCTTCAGCCTGAGGTGTATCGTATTGCTTTGGCTTGTTCTCATGCGTGATTTAATCAATACAGTGAGAGAACAGCATCCCACCACTCAAAAGATGAAAAACAACTACATATCCCCAACCATAAGTAAAGAAAACTATGAGGAAAAAAAAGTTAATAAATGTTTATTTCACAGCGAACAATTTAGTTAGAGAAATCAGAGATCAAGGACCTTGGATCAGGTTGAGGTGACATCTCAGGACCAAAGATCAATGGAGGTGAGCTGGAATATAAATGTTTTTTTACTGTAAAGATGTAACACCTTTACATGCTCTTTTAGGATGCATGACATGTATTTAGACACCAACTAATGCATTTAGCAATAATGCATGCAAAAACTGTCCAATAATCCCACATCAATACCCGACTTCACTAATGCATCTTTCTGTTAATGTAGAGAACGGGGGACAAAACTCGTTATTACCCATGTTTTAAGACAAAGCTTTGGGTGAGCAAGTATCCAAACATTTTTGGACATAAAGTGTATCCTCAGACTGCAATGGGACAGCCTTAATATGCGCTAAATTGGTATCACACAAACAGCAACTGTACACCTGCTTTGACCAAAAAAAATAAATAAATAAATAAATAAAAGCCAACAGCCATAATCATATTCGACGGAGGTTTACTTCCCATTCCCAGCTTCTCAGGCTAATTGTCTATTCCACCTTAAATGTCACAGCAGTTGCATAGACCGTTTAAGGTGGAACGGAAAATTCGAATGAGAAGCTAACTTAAGCTTCGTCATTAACTTAATGACATAAAGGTTTAATATGAACATTTCACAACTCATTGAAAGCCATTTACGTAAAACACTGTTTAACCAACTATTACATTTATTTTAAAATGACTGCAAATTGCGCTTAAATAACATTATATCGTCAGAGAATGTGCTAGCAGTTAGCAGGAGCTTGTGGGCCCTCTTTCAGCTAACAACGTCTGGCCTGAAAACACATATATTTCCGATATGTTTTAAACAACTTTGTCTTATTATACTGAACAGCACAGCTGTTCGGGGTGTTCATTCAATTAACTGGTTAAAATGTTTAACGTTAACAGGTAATCTGGTTTTATATCAGCATTATTCGCTAATGAGTTTAACCTGAAATATATTAGAGGCCTTTAGCTTTCTTTTTTTCATGATTTCTCTATAAACTCCTTTAATAACAACAAAAATATCGTACACATCATATATCTGCCACATAGCTACTTTAGCCACTTTACAGTTAACATAATCTTAGACGGTGAAGTAAAAAATCTAATTAAATGATCCCAGTTGTTATATCTAAGATGTAAAATATTTCCTAAAGAATTTGGTTTTAATTTTCTAAACACAATCTTGTAAGAGAGCTGTTTTGAGTTGCTTTTGCTAGAGGATATGTAGTGCAAAATATACTTGTAGCTTTAAGGGGTGACTTTAGAGTCATTTATTGGTTTTCTAATACCATCTCAAGGTTTTCTATGGGAAACTAATGGTCTCCAGTGGTGAACACATTTAGCCAATTCCCATCTGGAAGCAAAATCATTAGGTTTTAATCCTAATGGTGTTTTATGTAACAAACACTCAATCCCCAATATTCTCTTAAATGCAGAAATTATACATCTGCACAATACGAGTGAACGTCTACATTTTTCATGAAAGGTATATTCTGTATATGTTAAAGCCCATCTCTTTCCTGGTCCCATCTGAGAGCTTTTTAGCTGCTGGGATTTATTTTGTTAAATGACAATGTGCACATAATTACTGATGTACACAGGTTATACGTAGCTAAGGATTATTTAAACGTAAAAGCTATAGCTGTAGAAACTCATTGAGGTTATTTCTAAGGAGTTAATTTACATACTTATTAGCTTTTTTTTTTTTAGCTATTTCAGCCAAACTTTGAAATCTACCAAATACATTTAAGAATGTCCTGAAAGTATATTGCATGGTTCAGCTAAACATTCTGCACCATGCCTAAAATAGATAAATTTTACTTAAATAAATGTAAAGAATTAAAAGACTCCCCCCAGTCATCTGTTAAACCCCTGTTTATCAAAATAACAAATTTACAAATTAAAACGATAAAACAAATCCCATTAATGGCTTCTATGTGACTTACATGTAACTACAGATTTGTTTTTAGTCATTACACACACACATCTTTGAATATACAACTAGTCCTTTACACCAAATCCATCCATCTTTTTGACACTCACCTGCAGCTTAAAAGCTCTGCCCCCATGTTAACAGGATTGGTTCTTTAGTATTATGACATAAGAAACCCTGACTGTCTGAATCTGTGATTTAAAGACTGTATTTGGAACAGTACAGAATAATATTTTAGTGTAAATATGAATAGCACCCGAGTTAAAGTGCTAACTGCTTGGATAAGAGTTTTGCACAATATAATCTAAGAGGTAAATCAAACAGAACACAGACAGATTATAATTACACACATAAGAACACAGTTCAGATCGGGGGTATAGCACAAAGCAAGATTCCTAAGTTATCCAGATAACTCAAGACTGTCCAATAGGAAACAATGGACTTGGGGACATTACTATTGTACAAATCCCAACTTTAGGATTTAAATATTTGGCTGAGAAAATTATATGGTGTGGTATAACGTTACCTCCAGTTCTATATAGCCACGAGCAGGTCAGCAAACACCTAAACTGAAGCCAAGCTCTTTATTTAAAACTTGCACACCTACACTACGGAAATACACTGAGTAAGAATAAGAAGATCCACAGAAGAATAATTCACACTACTGTTATTAGAACTACTATTAAATGTTAACAGTATTACATTAGAGGAAAACCGGCTGAATTTGGCGGTCTTACCATCGTCCGAATCTCCAGCTCCCAAACAAACCCAAAAACAAATAAAACACTGCTTTAAATCCACAGTTTTCGGGCGGGACTCCACAGCAAAGTCTCCCAATAAAGCTTCGGTGCTGAAATTGACCTGGAAATGTCCCAAATATCCTCAGTATTCCCAGTTTTCTCGAACAAAGCAGCAGCAGCTCTCCACACCGAGAGAAAGAGAGAGGGAGAGGGAGAGGGAGAGAGAGCCCCAAATACAACAGAAAACACTTCGTCAGATCCGCGCTCACACAAACACAGCGCTCGGAAACACGAGGCTCCAAATAACGTTCCGCTCCCGGGCCCCTTTCCCGCTCAGTGAATTATATCGTCCCTTAAATGGCGTCCTACTCCCCGTGTAGTGCACTTTACAGCTCATGAAGTAATGCGCAGATAACACATTTTATGTCTAATATTAAGCCTTTAGTAAACTTTCTTGATCTGAGGATTTATTTTCATGGCCTCTGCAGTGCACTACATAGAGAGCAGGGAGTGATTTGAGACACATATTTTGACCATAGATTGAATCTTAAAGTTCCACTCACTGGGAATTTATATTAAATCCCAGTTGATTAAAAAAATAATAACCGAAGTGTTTTCCTAGAAAAAAGTCCTCTAATGCCTTAGCTTGCTTTGACTACATACAGATATAATCAGTTCTCGCCGCTATCTCCACCCACTCCTTCACAGCTCACATGCCCTGCAGCTCAAAAGCCCCACCCACTAGTTGACAGGATTGGTTTCTTAGATATTTGACATCAGAAACCCTGGCTGTTTGAATTTGCATTTTGCGTCTTTGGAACACTGCTGTTTTAAACCATAAATAAGCCAATAATATACCAAAAATCAGATAAGATGGGCTGTGGAGCACATTTATAGAGTTCTGTTCAATAACTTTTGGATTAGTGGCGTTTTTAATACAGCTCCAGTTAGCAGTATCTGTCCTCACAAATGTTACTGTTACTGAATGCAATATCAAATCCTTAATGAAATATTCTAATACTTAATTACAGATGTTTAGAGATGCTGGAGTAAAGCAAAAACAGACTCTCAGTATCCTTGATATCAGATGACACAGAGGATAATATTTTATATTTTGTCCTCTGATATCTAGATGTGTAAACAGTAATACCTAGAGAACAATTATTGTTAAATTATGCACATTTTCTGCTGTTCACATTTAATTTACAATCCTTCTGATGAAGTTTATTCTATTCGCATTATGGTATCATAAATATTTCCAAATGCAACTATTATTATTACATTCAATGCATTGTCTGTAACCACATCATCTTGTTCCAGGTCATGGTGGGTCTGAAGCATATACAGAATCACTGGGTGCAACCCTCACAGACACAGGGGGACCTCCTCTCAGACAGTGACCTGAGGCAGGGACCGAACCATCAACCACAGGACGCTGGAGCTATGTGAAAGTGACACTACTTACAGCACCACAATGCTGCCCCAAATGTCAAAACTACCAAATGTCCTGGATGTTGGTGAGGTCATGACCCCTCAATGTCCACCGGGTATCAAAGCAGAAACAATCCAACATTTTATTCACATTTGCAATGCTTTCATAACTGAACTTTCAATATTCTTACAACCTTTAACAAGCAGGTTTTGATAATACTGTAACACATTACTGAGTGTGGAAAAACAAAAGTAAACAAAAAAACTTGCATTGAAACAAGCAGGTAATTAATTCATTACAATGACATTACAACATAATGACTATGATTTGGATGTAGCCTCATTTAAGTCCAGTAATGTTAAAATGTTACAATGAATAAACATAATAGATGAGGAATGCTACATAATGCCAGCTGGCCTGTGCATCATAAAATGGTCATTAAAGAACAACTGATCAAATACAGGGTAAGTCAAAAGTCGCAGGACACCCTTTTATTTCCCATTGGAAAAGCTTGCTCTTGATCCAATATGGCGGATTTAAAGAGGGTGGCCATGTTCTGGGCAAAGTCTAAACGATAGGCCCCCCTCACCCTTTACTTGCTGGGTCATTCCGATTAAAGGGTGTCCTTTGACTTTTGACTCACCCTGTAGTAATATCATGGAAAAAAGGCTGTTAACATTTGATCTGTTCATGCCCCAAACACAACTGGTCTTTCATAGAAACTGTTGCTAGGCCGGAGAGGCTTAACAGAACGCTACAATTAATTTGATATGAAGCCTCAGCAAAAATATTGATGCCATTATTTATTCAATATTTACATTGTATGCATGTGAAAAGGCACTATTTATAGAAAAAAATACCTTGAGCAAACAGCAAGATTGGCCAAATATATAGTTGTTCTAATATTTTTAATTAGCTACAACACCACAATCCAATTAATCTAAATCTAAACTTGAAAAATACTGTGCACAGAATACCAAAAAGTGTCTAGAGAAGCTTCATACTCAGTTGTAAAACTCCAAAAAAAGCAACTTTGATCTTTGTTTGTTTGTGTAAAATATAATTTCCATTAAGCTGATTTAGCTACAGCAACACAGTCCAGCTCTGGACTCATTGCAAAGCATCTTTAAGCTAAAATGAACTACTGAATGTGATTTTGCCAACACTCTTTGTCTAACCTAGCAACAGTTACTAAGATTAAAAACTTAAATTTGTGGGTGGAGTATGGATAGACTAATCACATGACAAGTCCAGTCAGTGTTTAGCAATGTACCAGATGTAGATGAGACAGTGGAATCATCTAAATTCAAGTTATTGCTCCTTTAAAATATACTGATATCTGTACTGCATTAAACACCACAGGTGCTCATGTTTATAGTAGCTACACAACATTATAAAGCAACAGTGTTTATAAATTTTTTTGTTAAATTATATTCTAATCTGTTTCCTTATCTGAGATTATAGTCAATAAATGATTATGTTTCCATGTTTGTTCATCAGAGATAAAGTAATGTAAATAGAGTTTATGGAAATATGAAAGCATACAAACAATTCAGTTAAACATAACACACATACTGTAGTTTTAAACATGACCTTACCACAATAAATTCACAAATGGCCAGGGAGATACTCCAACCTGTGGTAATTTTTACTGTGTAAAAGTCAGAGACCAGTATTCATTGGTTTAGCTTCCAGTCCAAACCAGTCATTTCCAGCGAAAGAAGAGAAGATACAAAGCATTTATTTAACAGAAAATATAAAGAAGCCTCAGCAACTAAATATAATATCAGTTCTTTCAGTCATCTCTGGGCTCACCCTCTGCTTTTACTAGTTTTCAGAAGATTTGTTTTAGTTTTTCTGCAGGGGCCTGCTACATACGTTCAGAGTTCAGTCACAGATGTTGGTTGCAATTATTTTTCCAGATTTTCAACCTTTTTTTTCTTCGCTCACTCTCAACTTCTGCATCACATATGTCATATCCTCTCATTGTGTAAGTATGGACATAAACAGGATCTGTCTTCTGGGTCTGGAAGATGAATGCTTGAAGTTTGGTTGATTCAAAAGTTTTGCAAATGTCGAAGAAGTTATATTTTAACAATACCTTAACATTTAGAAACTTTTTTTCCTCTTTAAGTCGATTTTCCTATATACAATTTGCTCCAAAATTTGACCTGGAAATGAATAATTGTACTTGGCTGATTTTCTTTGCCGATCTGTTTCAGGGTCGTGGTTGACTGGAAATAAAATAAATGAAGTGTGCTCTCTGACTTTTGCACTGAAGTGTAGTAAGAACTAATCCGAAACTAGAAGTACATTCAACCCGGAAAGTAAACAAGAAACAAAAGTTTATTACATACAAAGCTGTGCCGTTTTCCATTCACATTCCAGATTAAAATACCATAACATTTACAGCTGAATTAAGGTGTGAGACGTATAGGTAGATTTTTAGGCACATTAAACGAATTGGACCAATCTGCCAATACATACAGCTTTGATCTTGATATGATCAATTTTAATACTGAATGAGGTTCACAATTATAATTAAGTTTCTAAAAGGGCCATATATCAATAAAAGAGGCAAACTGTAAACATACTCATGAATAATTGTGATGTAAACAACTACAGAATCCAGAGAGCTATAAGAACAGAACCTACTATGTTAGACGAAAAGTGCTGCTTTTACATTGACGCAACGTTGCAGAATGTCAGTCTTTTTTCCATGCTTCTATATTTGTGTGACTGTTTTTGAAGATTGGCAATAAAATGTATTGAAATACAATCAAATGTCATTGTCTGTAACATAAATATACATTGTGCTATTGGTTTTTTGATCACTTTTCTGGCAGTCGAGTTATCTGTCCACAGTTGTTACTTGACATTTGTAGTACAATCAAACATGATAAAAATGCACCGATTGCTTCAATATTTTGTTTTTTTTTTGTCCATGGAATGCAGAAAAGATGCCTTCCTATATGTGCATGGGATGATCTCAGATTTGACAGAAGTCTTTGCATTACACTCACTCGCATACACCGTAATTACATGACAGACTTGGCCACCAGTGCACATTTCAATGAGTGTCTGAGTCCTGTTTATTTAAGATTCCATTTTCTAAACCTTGCAGTTCCACTAGCGGGTGTGCTCCACATTATCCCCCATATTTCCCCAAAAGATGTGGCTAAATGAACCACTCCTTCTTGCTCTCGTCGATAGTCTCTGTGAAGGCGGGATCATTGACAATGATGGCAGCATCAGCACAGTCAGCTGACTCCGCCCCCTTCGCTTCATTGGTGTGATACGAACCCTTGTGACGGAACATGTGACGCACCAGGAACACCAGTGTGCAGAGGATGGTGAATATCACAACAGCGATGATGCCTAAAGAACATGAATCCCATAATAATATAACTGAATAATAGCTCTTAAAATATTAAAATGTTAAGTATATAATAATAATATTCATAATAATAGGAATATCACCAAATCCAACTGAGGCTTATTTACACCTGTATGAATGTGTTGTTGTTTTTGGCCACAATACATTGAGATAAATTTTTTATGCAGTTTGCTTAAGTTTGGATATAAACTGCAAATACTATTTATTTCTTACCTCCGATTATGGCAGAGTCTCGATTCACTCCATCCCGATTCACCCGCTCTTCATCCAGGAACTGGACTCCTATGAAAAGAAAATTAATGGCAAAAGCAAATCAGTTTCAGACATAAAATCTGAGATGCAATGTTGAAGAATTTGAGAAATTTACAGTGGTTTCCATTCATAATCCCGTATTAAGAGAACTTATAAATCAACACAAATCAACACATATTCTCAAGTGAAGACCCTCAGATAAGAGCAAAGTGCATATCAGTAATATAGCTTTTAATTTCGAAAACCCTTCGTTAAGTTTTTATATTTATTTAATTTGTTAATTGAATAATTGTTAAATTGTTATTTTGTTGATTACAACTATTTGAGCCTTGTAAAAGTTATTAACTTCCAAAACATACATTTATTACAACAAATCAAATGTGGATTTGGGCATGAATGGGTGTTGCTATGACAACTATTACAGTACGAGGACAGGAGAGTTTTTTATTGGATAAGTAATGTTTGTTTACTTGAGCTCAAGTTACATTTATTACCATACCATGTTTGCCCTAGGTGTTTGATCATGTTGTAAAATTTAGATATGATTTCTTGCCGAACTATTCCTATGACAACTGTCTACATTGCCCAATACAAAAAATATTATTAAATTATTGTTGTAATTATATATTTGGCAATAAACAGAGCTACACAGAACCCATTACACCATTATTAATGGGGCATGGAGGGTATTTTTAGGCAAAGGGGGGTTGGGTCCTTTTATGAATATAGAATGTGTTTTCTGACAGCAGGAGAGAGGCTGAGGCTGGCGTGAGAGCAGATCAGTGATAAACCGTCTGCTCTTTTCAGCTGCCGTCTCAGCATGACACACACCCTGGAAAACACAACGCACCCACTCACACCAACACACACTATCACACACACAGGGCTTTGCTTTTTGCCAGTGTTACACTAATCCTCTCTACAGGGCAGTGATCACAGATGCCTTTCAAGGAGGTCACCACTAGAATACACTATCCTTTCCATGCCAAACGTCTAGGAATATCATCTGAATGATCTTCCATGTCTTAGATTAACTTACGTTTTACTGTGAGGAACAACACCTGACCACTGTTCAGGAAACAATTATGGTAAGGCCATAATACCACAGGAAACAATAAGTCATCATTCCCCAGGACCTAGCAGTAATTTGGCAGTCATACAAATCTGTCTCTTGGGGTAAGGAAGTGGACGCTACCAAAAACAGCTGTTCCAAGCCACAGATTTAATTTTCTTTATACAGGGGGAAATAATTCAAGCTGTTTCTAACACTTGAAAAGCAAAAGAAAAATAAAGTCACATAGTAAATCAAAGCTATGAGAGTCTATGTCCTTGTATATTATATTTATGATTTATTATGATTTCCAACAATTCACTAATACAGAAGCCCAGAGGGACATCTCACACCACGACAGATCACTGGGCTCATGTTGGAGGTTTGCTCAATGATTGATTTCTTCTCTGTCATCGTCGTGACGTCTCAAACTGTTACAAGAACTGTGATATGTATGTCTGCGCGATAACAGAAAAACACAGCCTGCAGAGGTGTTCTATCTAACAGGGCATCAACAGAGGGATTGAGGAGAGGTAAAGAGGGAGGAGGGGAAGCTATAGATCTCCTGCCTCAGGAGAAACACATGGCCAAGCACTGTCAACAAGCTGGATCAATAAAGCCGCTTTTCTAATGTCCACACAGCAATTTCTCCCTACAGGAGGAAAGCAGAGAGGGCAAAGGAGTGTTGGCTCACCACCGTAAAGAGTCTTTATGAACCTAATGCAGAAACATAATGTTGCTGTCATAAGAAACCTCCAAAATCATAACTATAAAAAGGATGGAGCACATGTTAACATAGCAAGATGTTGTTCTACATAAGATTGTTTCTTCTTGTCCATACCATACCTCATTAAATTTGTATGCCATGTAATGGACAGATGGTTGTTTGAAAAGGTATAAATAAATAATTGACATGGATTTGACAGGGATGATATCCAGAATCTTATGCTTTCAAGAATGGCAGAATAATTATATAATACAAATTTTTAACCATATTCCAGTTGAAGCCAGACATTCAGCTGTGGAATAAAGGTTAGTGAAGTATGCTTGGGACTAAAACGCTGAGGAACAGTGCTTTCCCCTCCCTCGGGCTTATGTTGAGCAAGAAACCTTACCCCCAGTTGTTTCCACTGGAATCCCAAGGGTACGTTTGTGCTCACTGCCCCTAATCACTTGAGTTTGTTAGTGTGTATGTGTATGTGTATGTGTTTGTGTGTGTGCTCACTGTGTGTTCATTTTCTAGTTTGGGTTGGAAGATCACTCTATATTTTCAGCATGTCTCTGAAAATAAGCCTACATCTGCAAGTGTAAATAAATGTAATACAGCTCACTAGACAGTCATGCCTTTACCTCTGTATTTTTATTTTAAAAGGGCAATCAGGCTCAGCACTAGTCCTAGCACACACAGTTCCCTGAAGTTCTCACCTGAGTCAGGTTGCCACGGGTCAAAGGCTGCAGACATGGGTGGGATGGTGAGGGGTAAAGCTCCGCAGTTGGACTCAACCAGGACGCCCTGTATAGAGGCAGTGGATGGAATTCCTGGCCTCAGAGCAGCTTTTAGAGGAGCAATGCGGTTAAACTGCACCCTGGAGAGACAGCCTACAAAGCCTGGGGTGTTATACCTCTCTATCAGCACAGGATCTATCTGACCCGTCTCTGAAACACAAGAGAAGACATTCATTATTATAATCATTAATTAATTCATTATCTGTAAGCGCTTATCCAATTCAGGGTCGCGGTGGGTCCAGAGCATACCTTGAATCATTGGGCACAAGGCGGGGAATACACCCTGGAGGGGGCGCCAGTCCTTCACAGGGCAACACAGACACACACACATTCACACACTTTGGAGTCACCAATCCACCTACTAACGTGTTTTTGGACCATGGGAGGAAACCGAGCACCCCCCCCCCCCCCCCCCCCCCCCCCCCCCCCCCCCCCCCCCCCCCCCGGAGGAAACTCTGGGGAGAACGCGGGGAGAACACGGGGAGAACACACCAACTCCTCACAGACAGTCACCCGGAGTGGGAATCGAACCCAATACCCTCCAGGTCCCTGGAGCTGTGTGACTGCGACACTACCTGCTGCACTACCGTGCCGCCCTAATTAATCATTATTATATATTATATATAATATGCACAGATTAATATTAGAAATACTGCAGTTAAAAATATTGAATGTTTGGATGTTGAGTGTGTGAAGAGATATAGAGGGTATTATGAAAAAGAGAGAGAGAGAGAGAGAGAGAGAGAGAGAGAGAGAGAGAGAGAGAGAGAGAACAAAAAGCAATTCCTTTTCTTCAAAGCACAGCAACCAACAGGTGAAGATAAGGAGTGACTGGAAAAATTGGAGACCTTTCAAAAGGAACTGAGAAGGAGCTCTGCAATCACTCAAATAAAAACCAACAAAGACCCTGAGAAATGATTATACACACTCCATCCATATGGACAGCCGGTGCTTTTCCTTGGCCACTGTGTCCAAATACAAAGGGTAAGACTATAGTTGCAGCAAGCAACTACACAAAAGCAGCTACAAAACTTGAGTTGTAATGTTTACACAATGACATGATAGGGTACATGTATTTAATTAAATTAATGTATTTAATTTTTTTACAGTGAAACTCACAAGGCATTTTGAATGTAAAATGAATGAAAAATGCCAGTACTGTTTACATCTCAAATTTTGGGACAATTCTGAAATTCCCCTTTATTGACAAGTGTATCCCAAATACAATTCCTACTGCAGAATATTTAGATGATGTCGAGTTACCATGACAACATACCTGCCTTTTATTAATTTCACTGCATATGTAAACATGTACAAATAAATGTTAATATGCTAATCATTGATACTGCAGAGTCAACAATCTGATATACATAATTATGCTTAGAAAACAAACAGGATATCGGTATCAGCTCAGTCCTGATATTGGCACAAACACAAACCCATATTGACCAAATGCATATTAACACGCATATTCTTATAACCAAACTCCACAGCCATGGTCAACTCATAACAATCCAGTAATCCACAAATAACAAGACACGTGAGACTCATTTTCTTTTAATGCTGACAGGTTTGTATTTAAGTAACAATAACACCAGACTGGGTGTTACCTGGGAGGTGAACGTAGAGCAGCAGCGTTGTCTCCTTGTCAAAGATCCGCTCTGAAATTCATCTACCTCTTAATCTTTAAGCACGTCCTGTCTTTCTTTCCTCCATACCTCCTTTGTCATTTGCTTGGCTAATATCCCCTCATTCTTTCAATGCCCACAATCTGATGTCTGTTATCTTCCCTAATCCCCGATGCCTGTTTTCCTCCACCCTCAGCTCTGGTCATTTTGGTCAGTTTCTGCTTCAGCAGCTACAAAACCTGGAAACTGGAGCCAGATCTGGAGCACAAAGCCTCAGAGGATGATGTCAGAGATTCGTTTACTGAGAGCAGCAGGTGGAAATTGTGGAGCGCGGTTTAAATCTGGGATGCATCTAGCGTTGGATATTTTTACCTTGAACAGAAAACATATCTTTTGACACTTAAGAAAATCATTATAATCTGCATAAAGTTAATAAGAAAGCCTTGGGAATGAAAATTAAATAAAAAAATGTATACATATCTGCTAGTATATTATGTTTATTACATTATTATGTATATTATATATATAAAGCGGGTGGCACGTTGACGTGGCAGGTAGTGTCACAGCCACACAACTCCAGGGACCTGGAGGTTGTGGGTTTGATTCCCGCTCTGGGTGACTGTCTGTGAGGAGTTGGTGTGTTCTTCCTGTGTCTGTGTGGGTTTCCTCCGGGTGCTCCGGTTTCCTCCCACAGTCCAAAAACACACGTTGGTAGGTGGATTGGTGACTCAAAAGTGTGTGTGTGTGTGTTGCCCTGTGAAGGACTGGCGCCCCCTCCAGGATGTGTTCCCGCCTTGCGCCCAATGATTCCAGGTAGGCTCTGGACCCACCGTGACCCTGAACTGGATAAGTGGTCACAGATAATGGATGAATGAATATATACAAAGCTAAAATAACATATTGTCTACTCACCAAAGACTTTTCCAAGGAAAATAGTCTTAACCAGATTGAACTCAGTGTCGGAGGCCTCAGGAAGAGCGTAGCTCACAGTTGGGTAATGATCTAACTGTTCACACAGATGGAGACAAAGAAGCTAATTCAGTAAAACACACACATGCGAAGTAGCATTGCTCATGTTCTGAACAGCGATGTAAGGCTGGCCTTAGAAAACTATACAAAACTATATTTCTAACGAGTTGCATAATGAACAGCCTCTCACAACCCATTTGAAATGCTGATGTTTGTGGTATGTCTTTTAAAAGTCATTCCAAATGTAGATTTTTATTTTTATTCAATTTGTATGAGATTAACAGACAATAAGATAAAGTTGTAAGAATGTCATATGATGTGAAAACTATGGTTCAGGAGATGGTTCTTTGTACTGTGAAGCCTGACCTGTAGGTGGATGAGTCTGTCCTGTCTGCTGATGTTGATGGTGAAGGGCTCCTTTAAGCCCCCTAGACTGTAGCGGATCTGGATTGTACCTGAGAAAGGCAACAACATAGCTCCTCTAGTGACTCGTCTAATGTTTAGCTGAACAAAGTAAAATTTAGATATTTAATTGCATATAAAATAAGCCTATTTTTAAAAACTTTGCTAGTGTTCCATCCTAAAAATGACTGACCGCACCTTTAATTTAACGTTGTTTAACAAGGTCTGATATCCTTAAAATATGTAACAAATTTATCATGACTTTTTACCATTTATAAATCCATTAAATCATTTAATAAAAGTTGCAACAACAAAAAAATTCCTTTACCACTAAAGTGACGTCCATTTTTACTTATATCTAAAGAACTCGTATCATATCTTCCCCACCACGTTTACATCCTGCTCCTCACCGTTATGACGCAGCACCACTGCCAGGTAGTCCTGAGTCCTGGAGCTGATGTACACCAGCACGGCGGGAGCGTTAGAAGTGCTGAAGCTGAAGCTCAGCTCCTCCCGAGTCAGGTTCCCTTCCACACCCAGAGCTCCAGACACAGGCTTTGATGCAGGGGCAGAGCCACTGTCCGACATGAGGTCATACCGGACCATCGTCCCACTCTCAAAGTAGCCCCCAACATCTGCAGCACAGGCAAATGATGTTAATGCAAGATAATTAGTTAAAAATGTATTACTGGAATACTTAAACAAACAGGACATTAATATTATACAGAGGAATATATGAGTTATATCTCACCCTTATGTTAGAATCATCACGACTGTGTGAGTGACTGGGTGATAGGGGTGGGCAATATGGCCCTAATGTAATATCATGATATTGTAGGGTATTTTCACAATAACAATGTCTTTGGCGATATGATGAAGCAATGAAAAATATTTTTATTAATTTTAAGAACACACTATTGCAACAAAAAAAATGTTATATTATTATTAATTATATTAAATATATGTAATATATATTAAAAATATTAAATGGTTTTCATTCATTCATTCATTATCTGTAAGCGCTTATCCAGTTCAGGGTCGTGGTGGGTCCAGAGCCTACCTGGAATCATTGGGCGCAAGGCGAGAACACACCCTGGAGGGGGCGCCAGTCCTTCACAGGGCAACACACATTCACACACACTCACACTTTTGAGTCGCCAATCCACCTACCAACGTGTGTTTTTGGACTGTGGGAGGAAACAGGAGCACCCGGAGGAAACCCACGCGGACACGGGGAGATCACACCTACTCCTCACAGACAGTCACCCGGAGCGGGAATCGAACCCACAACCTCCAGGTCCCTGGAGCTGTGTGACATTACCTGCTGCGCCACCGTGCCGCCATTTAAATTGTTTAATTTATTAAAATGATTTATTTTACTACAAATGTAATTTCAAGGGTGGCACGGTGGTGCAGCAGGTAGTGTCACAGTCACACAGCTCCAGGGACCTGGAGGTTGTGGGTTCGATTCCTGCTCCAGGGTGACTGTCTGTGAGGAGTTGGTGTGTTCTCCTCGTGTCCGCGTGGGTTTCCTCCGGGTGCTCCGGTTTCCTCCCACAGTCCAAAAACACACGTTGGTAGGTGGATTGGTGACTCAATGCTTCACAATGGTGTGAGTGTGTGTGTGTCTGTGTTGCCCTGTGAAGGACTGGCGCCCCCTCCAGGGTGTATTCCTGCCTTGCGCCCAATGATTCCAGGTAGGCTCTGGACCCACCGCGACCCTGAATTGGATAAGCGTTTACAGATAATGAATGAATGAATGAAATGTAATGTCAATCATTGAGAGCCTCTTTCCACCGTACTTCACTGTGCCTACACGACTCATGTAAAAAACGTTAGCCATATTATGGTTAATTGCATGATGACGTTAGGTAAACATGTTAGAATATCACAATATCATGATATTGACATTTTAAACAGCCCTACAGGGTGAGAATGTCCACTGATGTCCACAGATGAGAGTGACAGACATTCTCCAAAACTATAAGAAACAGAGAGAGTCTGAAATCTAGGATGGGTCAGTACCGTCTGTGCAGAAGGGTCCATCAAAGGCTGTGAGGCTACAGTCACAGGAGTAGCCATTGTATTTTTCCAAACACTTTCCCCCGTTCTGACAGTGCATGCCGTAGCTGGAGCAGTGACCTGAGCAGCCCGGCTTGACCCCTGGGGTCACCTTCGCCCGCTCTTCTAGGTCAAGGGTCACGCCATTCATCTTCAGAGAGCGGATGCATCCAAGAAATCCCCTCTGCCCCCCAGAAGCACCTGGGCAGAGAAGTCAATATCAGTGCCTCACATTCTAAAGCACAAAATCCACCAGCACTTCAGCACTCCATAAATCAACACCATAAATCTATGCTTAAAGAACAGTGCATGGAGTCTGTTCTGACAGGAAATCTTTATTTAAAGATAAATAGTTTAAAGAGTTCACAGCTCTATGTCTGCAAACTTGCCCTGTACTCCTTAAAGTCTGCAACAGTCTGGGACGGTGGCCATTTTCTGCATCCTGGAACAGTACCACCGAATGGACTCTTAGTCATACCATATAGAAAACTTTGTAATATTATTGTTACAGTGGAAGCCTCCAAGGAAATGCAAGCTGTCTACTTTGCTATTGCTTTTGTTAGCATGCTGCTCATTGACTTATAGATTTATTGATTTGTAAGTCTCTGTGAGCAGTGTCCAACATGATCTCCCACAGGTGCTGAAAGAACCCTGAGAGAGCTACATTTGCATCTATTATAGCATCCTACAGAGTGCCGCTGATCTCTGCATTTTTAAACATGGTAAAACAAGAAAATTGCTGTAGTGGTACTGTTACTTGACTTGCTTATTATCGGTGTGATAATGAATAATACAATACAGTCTGGGATGTGTGTGTTGCTCTTACCCACAAATAGCTGACTGAAGAGCTGCAGTCGAGTGTGGCCCTGAGGTGGGGCTGTGCGCATGTCCCTGTACTGTTTGTCCAGTCGGAGCACAGCCTCCTTTACATTGCGCTCTGCCTCCACTCTGTGCCACTGGTCATCATTTAGGGGGGTCTGCGAATGTACGCTCAGCTCCACAGGGCCGTTACCAACGTCAAAAGAGAAGGATACAATGTAGGCAGCTGCAGGTAGAGGGCAAACAATTCAGTCAAAGTCAAATATAAAGAGCACCACAGAAGTTTACAACAGAATACTGCTTACAATTGTCTGACGTACATATAATTTTTGTCTTGTGTTGGGGTGTTCAGGGAAAATATTTAATTGCGTTAAAGTATACTTTATGTGGTTAATATATGTTTGTACATTTGTACAAGTCCTGCTACAAACTGCTACAAACTGATCTTGCAATGTATCATTTTCTCAGTGTAATTTAACTGGCGATAATAAAAGTACTTTGCTGTATTTTGAGCTGAACCATTAGGGGTTAAAACAGCAAAGTCAGAAGCAAGGTGCTGAAAGCACTTAAGTACTTACTGTCTCTATATTCTCGGTAAGATATTGAACCCCATAGCCATTAAATATTCTACAGCACCTTCATGGACAGTTGAACACAGCATTATTGCATTTCCTGAAAGAATCTCACATTTCAGCTCCAGTCGGATAAAATCTGTGTTTCCCAGGTTTTCCAGAAAGACGCCGTATGAAGACGAGGTCTTGAAGTAGAAGGAGATGTCTGCACTGAACTCTCCTTGAAAAGTGGGGAAGTGGAGATAAGATGCTGGTGTGTTGAAGGATGCAGCATTCCAGTAACTCCCTGAGGAGTGAACAGAAACACAAATGCAGTTAAAGGCATGTAAAATAATAGTTCAAACAAATTATATGTTTGCACAGTTCTCTTTTAACCAGCACCAGGACATTTCTGGTGTCCGATGTTTGCTCCTGCTTTAAAGCTATAAATCTAATATATATAAATATTAAGGGAGGCTTATTTACACCTGTTCGCATTGTATCATGTATCAATCAATAAATCGGATTTTATTTGCCTGAACTACCTGTCCAGGTTCATTTATACAGATAGACTCTACAGTGACTGACTTTCTAAGATGGTTTAGCAGCCTGGCACAGTTTGAACAATTACCTAAGAATGGTTTAGATACAAAGTTTGCACAATGCTAACTAATCTGGTTGTATCTCAGGTGCAAAAAATAAACAAAAACAAAGAAGCAAACCGCTTGCCTACGCTTATTCTGTAGCATCAGCACACAACATTTATAGTGATGCTAGTGTGTGGAGACCTTATGTGTCCAGAAAAGCAAAATCAAATAGACGATGTGTCCACGTACGGTCTCCTTGGCAACGAAGGGGTCCCACGGTGACTTTTGCTTCAGAACCAGAGCGCTGTGTGTCCCCTACCACCACCTGAGTGACGGGTAGATGATCCTTATACATCAACACACCTGCGTCCTCTCTCCTGTGGGCAAGAAAATCCCTAACCATTTTCAAAAGAAGGCTGACCACTAGATGGCATCATTTTATCATTAAAGTTTGTTGGCTTGCTGTGCATGTAAACACTGCACAGGAATAAAAATGTCCGAATTAGAATTGTTCATAGAAGCTACATTTAAGGAAAGCTATTAAACAAAACAGTCCGCACTTGAACCTAGTTTGTCAGAGATCTTACCACTGTCTCTGGTCAGCATCACAGTTGCAGTAAAAGTTGGGGTCAGTGCAGTTGCGCTCAATGCCACAGGCGCATTTCTGGATCCCCGGTCCAGACCCACCCCAGTAGAAGTGCCTCTCATTCCCTCGGCCAACCCACCAGGTGTATGGTGATCCATCTAACACCAAAACAACACATTCTTTCATTATTAATAACATCAGACACTGGAAGCCTTCATAGCAGTGCAGAAAGACCCTTAGAAACCAGGGGAACCTACCTTAATGTAGGCGTTCATTCCTAAAGCTACATGACACCTACATAAACATCTATAAGGGCTAATCCAAGAGGCTTCACTTGTCATAAACATTCTTTATTTCACCCAACTAATGCATAATGGAATAAATATACAGTACAGGGGGGCCCTCGACTTACGACGTTGATCCGTTTCTACGTCGCGTCGTAAACCGATTTACGGTGTAAATCGGAACATAAGTACGCAATGTACGTAAACAACGTACTGTAAGCAATTATCCTATCCTAACAAATCTGATAGAGTGTGTCGAGCCGCGTAACCGTGTATTCTTCCGCCGCGCCGCACACACCAAACACGAAGTTCGAGTTACGACGTTCACGACGCAAAACCACTTAAACCACTTAAGTCGAAACAAGGCTTTATACAGTAAATGGGAGATGTGTTACGAAACATCGTAACTCGGGACTGACGTAACCCGAGGACCTCCTGTATAGATTTATGTAGGTTTATGTCACTTGTCATGGCAGGTTCCTCTCCAGTGAAGGGTTTCCTAAACAGTAGCTGTAGCAGAGACCTGGAAACAGCTTTGCTTTTAGAAAAACAGTATATACTTCAAACTGAAATCTCAAATGTATTCATTACAGCAAGCCAAAACTCAAGTATAAAACTATCTTGAGATTGTTATTGATTTACCTTGAGCATTACAAGGTTTCTGAAGTTGTTTAGCTAAGCCCAACGAGTTTTATATCAATTAAGACTCTGCTACATCCACAGATTTCCTTGTTTCTGCCATAATAAATCAGTGTAACTGTAATTGAATCTCAACTTTATCTAAAGTGGGAATAACTCAATTAAAAACATTTATAAGTCTCCATAAAGAAAGTAAGTCTTCCAGACTTTCACTTAGGAAATGTAATTACTATCTATGGCCAGGGTAGGGTGCATTCAGATAAACACAGAAACGTTACATTAATCAATAAAGACATTTTTTTGCACAAAAAGCCTTTAAAAATATTGGTTTTTGAATGTGGAAATATTGGAAATAATAGGAAATAATACCAAGAACATGGAGTGGAGGTGATATTCTCTCCACACACACACACACACACACACACACACACACACACACACAAGCTTGTGCTTCTTTACCTGGGGAGTTGAGTAGGCGTGACATACGGCATGTGTAGGCCACATACTGCTCACAGTGCTCTGCACTGCTGGTGATAGCATTAATCTACGCAACACAAAACACACTGCTTAAAAAGGGTGAAAAGGTCAGATATGACAACAACCTCCATTTTGTAACAATAGCTCCTCAATCTGAAATTGTGTATTTACTCATTGCTCAAAGAAACAAACAGAAATGTTATAGAGTTTTTTTTTTAAATCGGATTAAAACGGAAACCTGGTTTCTCATTCAAATTATAGACTGCTCTGTTTTATTAAACATGTGTATAGGGCTTTGTCCTTAGCAGATTTGTAGCATTTAAACATGGATGTAATGAAGGAGAAGTACCTGGTCAGTGGACACACTGTAGTTGAGCTTCAGGAGGGTTCCCTGTGCTGCATCAGAACCTGGGTTTACTGCACTCTGCGCAGGAAGATCATTTACCAGTGTGGTCCACACTTTATCCTCTGTAAAACACACACACACAACCTCTTATAAGCTTTCAGCATGAAAGCAACAACTGACATGAAAACTGAGTAGAGAACACACAGTCTTACAATTTTTTGGAATTATTATAATTTAATCAATTATGACCTTAGAATTATTCTCAAACCTATTTGGATGAACTTTTAAGGATGATTTTATTACAATAGTTGTATGTAGACATTGACTATCCCTCACCCATCATGTTACAGCTGACTTTAAAAGGTTCGAGGGGTCCGCTTCCATCCAGATCAATCCAGTACAAATCGGAGGTCCGGCCCAGGTGCTTGTACTCCTCACAAGACTGCTCATACACAGCTGTGGGAGAACGGCAGTCAGCACAATACCAAAGGCTAACACACACACACTCTGTATTAAATGCTATTGCAGTTTATTTCTGTACACACTCAGCTAAATAGAGAGATACAAAAACAGTGTGTGACAGAAAGAGAGAATATACCTTAATATAGCAGGTTTTTTATACGTTTGTATCTGTTATTTCGCTATGAATGAATAAATGGAAGACTTAATGATATATGAAATATACACCGATGTAAACAGTACATTACACATACATGTGTGGCATGTGGCTCCAGTGTAACCAGTTCCATCACAGGAGCATTGAAACGTGTCCCCAGTCTGTGAACATTTGCCTCCATGCTCACAGTGGTTAGGAACACACCTGCAGTGGAAGACAAGCCATTATTTTTTGTGGTAAATGTTTTGTTACATTAAACATGCACTGTATGCACAGTTGAAAGCAAGTAGAGGAAATCACACATTAGAAGGTGTGTCTAAAACATTTGGACACAAGTCCATACACAAGACCACATCGCAGACTAGTACATACTTCTTTTCAATCTTCTCATGTAGATGCTAATTCAATATCATTGGACAGCTCAACATGTGGAGGACTGTAACGGCCTATTCTGTCACATCAGCTAATGCACACACTTCTGGCTTTAGATTTAACAATCACTCTGACACTTTAATCACATAAAGTAATACTTTAAACAGTCACGGAATGTAATTCTGTTGTATTTTGGGTGATTTTTTTATTGATGTAGGTATTCTATTCATGCCCCATATGTCAATAGAAGTTGCATGCTGTGCTGCAGTATGGGAAATGTAATTTCTGGAATACAGTAGCTGTGGTACTGAACAAAGACAGTTCTCTGTGTAGTGTTACATCAATGGGCTGTTCTGGCTTGTTCCTCAGTGTAGAAGCTGTCAGTGTGATCAAACCGCAGTGGGTCACATGAAGTGTGTGTGTGTGTCTGTTTGTCTGTGTGTGTGTGGGGGGGAGGCTTTGAAGATGAACCCCTGCTGTGTTAAATCAGTGACATCAGAAACAGCAGACAGTTCTGCTCCATGAAAAGCACTTAAATAAATGAGGTATTAGCAAGCTGTCACAAACTCCAATCACACTGCGGCAATTTCACTGACAGACTCATAAAGGCACATAAAATAAAGGAATACAGTGCTTCTGCTTGCATCCAAAGATCTTTATCTTGTTTTGTGTGGACACATGTGAGACTTGGTTAATGAAACAATAAACGGAATGGGTTTGTTGTGACTGTTGTTTTGTGTTTGTTTTGTTTTTTAGTGAAAAATAGACATCAAGTTAATCGCTTTTATACAGATGAGCAGTTAAACACAAGCTTTTCAAGTGTGGGTGTGTGTTTTTTTTTTACCTATCTATAATGGCACACATGTCCAAGCTGACGTTCTCAAACGTGCCCTGCGTGCCCTTCTCCACAGCGTGAAGGTCCACTAGTTCTCCGTCCACGTGGATGAGCTGCATACAGCCTTGAAAGGAGCGCTGAGATGGAGAGAGGTCCGTTCGAGGGAAATAGCCTGCAAACCATCAACAAAAATCGGAATTATTCTGATTGATCCTTCCCAGAAAACTTATAAAACTAAAGAAACTGTTCAAATTTGCATGTTGTCTATGTATATTCTTAAACAAATAAAAAAACATTCAAGAATTCCCCATAAAATGTATAATATTTAATCAGCGAATGTACTCAATGTATATTTTTGCTGATAATTGTACTTGCTTATCCATTAACTGACAGCATTGTTGATTTTCATTCATTCTTTCATTATCTGTAAGCGCTTATCCAGTTCAGGGTCGCGGTGGGTCCAGAGCCTACCTGGAATCATTGGGCGCAAGGCAGGAATACACCCTGGAGACACTTTTGAGTCGCCAATCCATCTACCAACGTGTGTTTTTGGACTGTGGGAGGAAACCGGAGCACCCGAAGGAAACCCACACAGACACAGGGAGAACACACCACACTCCTCACAGACAGTCACCCGGAAGAAACCCATGCAGACACAGGGAGAACACACCACACTCCTCACAGACAGTCACCCCCGGAGGAAACCCATGCAGACACAGGGAGAACACACCACACTCCTCACAGACAGTCACCCAGAGGAAACCCACGCAGACACAGGGAGAACACACCACACTCCTCACAGACAGTCACCCGGAGGAAACCCACACAGACACAGGGAGAACACACCAACTCCTCACAGACAGTCACCTGGAGGAAACCCACGCAGACACAGGGAGAACACACCAAACTCCTCACAGACAGTCACCCGGAGGAAACCCACACAGACACAGGGAGAACACACCACACTCCTCACAGACAGTCACCCGGAGGAAACCCACACAGACACAGGGAGAACACACCAAACTCCTCACAGACAGTCACCCGGAGGAAACCCACACAGACACAGGGAGAACACACCAAACTCCTCACAGACAGTCACCCAGAGCAGGAATCGAACCTGTGACTGCGACACTACCTGCTGCACCACCGTGCCACCACGTTGTTGATTTCTTAAGTTTATTTTATATTATATGTTTTGTGTTTTATTATTAGTTTTTATTTCCTTTCCTTTTTCCCACCTTCCATTTTTATATTTCCCTTTTTCTCAAGAGGCATCTGCTGCTTGTCAGGCCGCCATTGTAAATAAGAACTTGCGTTATTTCAAAGACTTTCCTTGTTAAATTAAATATAAAATAAAATAAAATAAAGGATTCATAGTTGCACACATGTTCATAGTTTTCATAACATTTATATTTATAACAATTACCTCCAAAATAGTAATCTCCTACAGTCCTTATCTGAATGGGAAGAGTGGCTCTGACAGTGGACATCTCATCACCGTTTATGGTCAGCATGGCGAAACTCTCCAGAGCCAGGAAATGAACACTGTGCCATTGACCATCATTTAGACCAGAACCTAGTCAGAAAAACCGTCCACCACAATATACACCACACAGAGATATAGCAGTAATCAGTAAGCCATAAAGAGGTTCTGTGGTCAGAATTTCTGATAAAAATGCACTCTGATGTTAATGTAGAGCACTGAACTTTGATGGACACTGATGTGTGTATTTTTGGCTGATCAGTCCTGGAGCTAACCTACCAGTGTATTTACCTTTTACAGAATGCTTTTACAGGGCCAGTGACATTACATCAGAGGTGCATTGTGTGCTGAATCTGTGCTGAAACCTGAGGAGATATCCACTCGTGTGTTCTTGCCCTGGGAAATGTAGATATGCACCACCACCTTGCCCTCCACTAGGCTGATCTCCACTCCCCCTGGCATGAGGGGGGTGAAGAGCAACAGGCCGCTGGGGCTCCAGGTGCGGAACTGCAGACTGACTGACACTGTGTCTGCGTCGCTGTGACCAGGCAGCTGCAGAGTACTGGTCGAGTTAAAGAATGCTGGAAACGTCTCAGAGGCTGAACAGGAGTAGGTCAGGTTACGCTGAGAAAGGACAAACACCGACCGGTCAGTTTAAAGGAGAACAACAGTCTTACAAGCTTCACTAACAGAAACCTTACGCAGAGTACACCATGTCATGTAGGATATCACATAACTCATAGGGTTACAGCATCATGGGATATGTATGAATTTAGGAGTAAGGATTTACAAGTATACTACTTCCATTACAGTTAAAGTAGGGTCACTGATTACATTAACGGGTTATTTATATTTTATTGGATTAGTGGCAGAACAGGATTTGGTCTGGGCTTTTATCGGAGAGCACAACACACACATACCGTACTGTGCCAAAGTCAATGCCCATTCCTCTATTTCAAATCTAGTCAAAGCAGCCATTATTTTTTTTGTTATTTGAGATAACAAAAAAGCGCTTTCTAAGTAAGAGCTTCACAACTTCTCCACACACTTTCAGACCCATAGCTCTGAGAGGGGGTGGAGCTGTTGTGAAGCTCTTACTTAGAAAAGGAAATAGACACAAAAGAAGAAAATTGTCACTTAAACAAAGAAGCTCACGGAAAAATGGACTTCTCATCCCAGAGCTCAGACCTCAACATCACTGAATGTGTTTAGGATTTCAGAAGACCCAACCAACTTCTAAGACTGAACTGGAGGGAAAAACCCTGCGAATATTTTTTGAAAACTGAAAGATGGTAGAAATGCATGGTAGATGTAATAAATAATTACATCTAATAATTAATTAAAAATAAATGTTAATGGCTGTTCTGACTGAAATTTGACTGTAAGTGAAGGATGCTCTCCCACTTTTGCACAGTATTACACTACACTCTACATGGAAGTTCAAGGTCAGGGCAGATGAAATAACAGGTGGAAAAGCAAGAAAAAAGAAAAACAGACTTACAAAATTGTCAAAAACAAAAGATCCAAAGATTAGTGAACTGTAAACGGCACAGACAATAGATTAAAGCATTCATACAAAAGCTTTATAGAGTGATGAAAAGGGTCAGCACTAAAATGAACAGCGAACACAATGAAAAATTACCATTAAAAATGGACTGCAATGAGTCAGAAACTGGCTTGGCCTGTAAATGTCCAGGGCTTTTACACTATCCACCAGCATGAACACTGAAGCATATACACAGAGCATAATCCCCTTAGCACTCAATATGCTCTGCAGCAGTCTGGTAAAAATAGAGATGCAAATTTGAGCCTTACAAAACTGGATGTGTCCACCCTCTTCCTGCGAGCCAGGTTTGTGATGTTGTCACAGTTGTAGTGGATGCCCTCCAAGCAGCCCACGAAGTTCTGTGGACCTCCAGAACTGGGCTTAGCTGACACTGGCATTCCTCCAAAACTAATCTGCAAAGGAATGGATGGATGTAAATATGAGCAAATGTTTAATACAATGACTGTGGAATGGTGCAGTATTTACACAAGATGGCAGACTGGGGTTCTGTTTCTAACTCAAGCAACCACACCAGCCCTTGGGGAAGACCCTCGGCATGGCATTTGCATACATTAGTAATACGATTAACACTCATAAATTGTTTTTTATAAGATCATCTGCCAAATGCTGGGATTGTAAATTGTAAATTGGCCAGATCCACTTACGTTTATGCTTAGCCATTAGCTGTTTTCTGCTTTAATTTTCAGCTTTATTTTGTAACACAAATTATTGAGAATCTTTTGAACATCTGATCAACAATTTGAAGTAGTGTTATTATCAAACTTTAAGGCAACTTACTCGATAGCAATGGGGAACTACTTTGGTGAACAACTCTCACCCCCCTCATCAAACATTTAATTTTATTTCACATTAAAAGATATTATTTGTAACTACAAATACATAAAAAAACATTGTTGATTGTGTGGTTTATCGCTCTTTCAGTGAAGAAGACAGGAGTGATTAGAGAGTAATAGCTCCCTCTTGTGGAGACGTCCAGGCTGCTGAACATGACATTGTAACAACCTGCCGACGATTTATCCTTCAAATTACAAAGTAGTCCTTCATCTAATTAATTTTCTACATAAATTCAAGTTATCAGCTTAATACATTGCAGCAGTCTCACTAATTTCACACTGCTCTCAATCTTTTATCGATTCATTTATTTATCTTCTGTAACGTCTTTATCCAGTGTCGCAGTAATTCCAGAGCCTATCCAGAATTAATGGAAAAAAAACATCAGGAATACACTCTGGAAAGGGCACCAGTCCATCACTGTCAATCAGTGCTAATATTAATCATGCCATTTTTTATTACTTATGTATCACTTGCTAAACTAATTAATTACTAATTAACGTACTCTAACATTCTGCGATAAGCAGAGGGATATAATAGGAGACAAAGTATGTTAGCACACAGGGACAGAGAATAACATAGAAAGCTGTCTCCCGCGAGAGACAATGCAGGAGGGAGGACAGTATGTGTTATTATATTCCAGCAATAACTCATGCTTGTATTCATGTATTCATGCCCGGAACCGACTCATGGGACTGGAAATGGGGCTGTAGCGAGAAACCTGGAGGCTAATTTCAAACACTCTCTCCAAACATTCCCTTTCAGTCTCATAAATGAATAATATTCCCAGGAGGCATTCTCAGAAGTCACCAATAACGATGAAAAATAATCTTCAAATTGCCAAACAGACTGCCAAAGGAACACCACGGATCACAGAAAGTGTTGAAGCTGTTAAAGCTGGAAGACTGAAGTGTCCTGACCTCGTAGTCCAGGTCCAGATGGTCAAACTCTCCGTTGGTCCTGAAGTTCTGCGTGTGCTGGTCCAGGGTGAAGTTCACACTGCGTCTGTATCTCTCGATCAGCACAGAGTGCCAGTGGTCATCATCCAGAAGACTGCCGCTGGACACTGAAGTGTGACCCTGGATGGAGCCGTACTGGTTGCTACCTGGAGTAGACAGATGGCAAAGCTTTGAACATCAGGGAGAAACCTGAACATTTCGGCTTTAAATGTAACAAGACGGTCCGCAGTCAAACTGGGCTGCACATTGTATTGTATTTTAATAGTTTTCTTGATAATGGCATTTCAGTGCATGGGGATCAAACCCAACACCTCAAGTCCACCTCTTTAAGGCCACAGCTGCCCACACTTGAGTCCACTAGCACCATCAGGATCATTAAAGGGTATAAGATGGTCACCTAAATTGATCTGTAGCACGAGTTTGGCCCTGCGGAGCTCCAAAGTAAGGTAATCTCCCTGCTGCCCTTCTCCATGCAGCAGAACCCCATCTCCTTTACTGGTCTTAAATCTCAGAGAGATAACATCCTTCAGGATCTTCATCTTCTTCTGACGGAAGCGGTAGGAGATCACTCCCTGTCCATCGAAACTGATCACATCTGCCCCTTAAAACACATCAGAAATAACCAAGGGTAACTGATTTGTATCATACAAACTGTTTCCTGATTTTGTAAGGTTTTAGACACAATGTTTGAGCCACAAGTGAAATCAAGCCTGTCTTATTCATTCATTCATTCATTTTCTGTAAAACAAAATACACACAAAAGTCCCTCACTTAAATGGTCACACCTGTGGACACTTTTGCATAGCCAATGCACTTACCAACATGTGTGTATGAACTGTGCGAAGGAACTAGAGCCCCCTTGAGGAAACCCATGACCCAATCCAAACACCTCACATAGTGTGAAGCAAGGTAGGACTTGAACCAACCACCCCAGGATTCTGGAGCTGTGTGTCAGTGACCCAACTTGCTGTGCCAACGTGCTGCCCAAGCGCACCTTTGCCAATTCATATTTATATTCATTTCATATTCCAAGTCCACAAAGGTCCAAAATTATTTGCTTTGTATCGTTGGTTTGAGTAAGTAAAATTACACGAAGGCCACAGATTAGACTGTTTTTATTGGAAACATGATGCCATGCTCAACACCTAGTGTTGGTTATAGGGCTATAACACCTGCTAGCATTAGGCTGTGGAGCAGTGGAATAGCGTTCTCTGGAGTGATGGAGCTAATTGAAATATTCCAACAGCCTTCTCAGAAGTGTTCCAAGAGCAGTTATGGCAGCAAAGGGGTAAAAGACTCACAAAAATACATTTCATTTCATAGTGAAGTTTCTCTCTATTGTGATATACATTAATTATTTTTGCACTCAGCAGTAATGGATGTGATGCTGCAGATTTGGCAGGAAGAGATTTGATTGAAAACAACTGACTATTCCTTAAATGTGTATACCTTGTAAATTTAACATAAACTCACAGTAAGCACAGCCATAGACCTCCACTCTCAAACCAATCCGGCCTTCCTCACTCCACTCCAGGGGAATAAAGCGCAGGTAACGGGCCACGATGGTGTACTGCAGCTCATGACGGACCACCTGCTCTGAGTTCCAGTTGCCTGAAAACGTCTGAGAGAGGAGAGACCCATCAGATCCATAAAAGTCATAATAAATGCCCTTACTTCAAACCTGGAGATACTATTACTGCCACTGAAACCTACACACATCCATCACACAGTGGCTCAGAGCCTGAGGGAGGGTAATTCTCCATTCTAATTTACACCAGTTCATTAATTCCGTGTGAATTTCTTTTTTTTTTCCTTTCCTTTTATCATTTTTGGAAAATATTTATTATCTTGTAATTGTACAACAGTGAATGATGAGTGTAATAATATTCAACTCCACTCCAAGACCCTCAAGTGCTGAGGGGAATCAATTCAGTTCCCTTTGCTGTGATTAGCAAGATAAAAAAAGAAATGTAAAAACAGGAGAATGCCTGGAATCGCGTAATTAGATTAAAATTGATTTATGTTTCAAAAGAAATTATTCTTTTTCCCTGATTAATATTGTGAAAATATATGATCATAACAAGATAGATCCTTTGAATATAGTTTTTTATCATTATTATTATATGTTGTTACTCTCTATATTGTGGGTAAAAGTCCAGGCACATTTATTGAAATACAATTTAAAAAACAAAAACATTTAATACTCTCTTGCTGGGAGCAACTTTAAATATCACATATTTTCTTATATGAATGGAAGTAAAACCTGAGCAGTAAAAAGACTCTGAGATGCAGTTACCCAAATATTTCCATCCTGGCGATACAGCCTCCAGTTGCTTCCCGTGTCGCTGTACAGAAGTCTGTACTGTTTTGTCCAGTCAGAGCTGCTGTATCTGCCCTGGGTCGCAATAGCTGTGATCTGTTTCCTGCCCCTGAGGTCCACCTGCAGCCAGAGATATTTATCTGAGTCCAGTGGTGACCACCCGCCATTACCTTGAGAGAGAAAAAGAGAGATACAGATACTGTATGTGTCACACTTTCCCTGGCAATGAACTGTGAGCAGTACTCTTTTCTAAATGCCATTCAGAGTGGACATTAGGTCAACGGCTGTATATTTAGCTAACAACCTGACACAAAAAAAATGTCCTTTAATGGTTTCATTTAAGTTCTTATTTAAATATCTTAACTTTAGTTGATCAGGAAGACTGTTTTCATATCAGTATGTCTTCTACAAACCCCTCTTCATGAGGCTCACTAAATAAACCAGCTAGCGCTAGCTAATTGGGTCAGGAGGTTGACAGCTCAGCAAGCTAAAAGTAGCTAATTATAATATTGAATTACATTTTGACATTTTATATTATTATATTGCTGTTATGAATTTTATGTAATTGTGGTGTATTTTGTAGTAATGTGTTTTATAATTGTTACGTATAACTGCATCCAATAAAAATCTAGATAGCTAACTAAAACCTAAGCCTACATGGGCAGTAGTAGCTAGCATGCTAATCTACTTATAGCCTCTACCAAATGTTCTAAACTTACCAAAGCTAAAATAAACACTTAATTTAAAAATACATTTCAATTCTGCCAAATGCTTCCAACTAGTTTTAGAGACAAAGCAAAGGTGAGGGGCTTCCTTACCCACTCTACGGTTGAGTTTAGCATAGCCGGCGCCAAAATCAGTCGCCAACACTGAGGAACTGCTGAAAGCACTGTAGGGAAGTGGAGTGGCCAGCACCTCGTCACACCGCTCTGCAGAGAGAGGGGAAACACAAAGTTAATATAAATCTACAGAGAAAACATTTATTAAGGCCATGTCCAGACCAGCAACTCCAATCCTGAGTGCAACATATATATAATGCACTGCAATATTGAATAATGTTCTGATACATTTCATGTGCAAAAAGGCAGATGATGAAAATCCTCTACTTCCGCATTTTATTACTGTGACATTTCAAGGTGTGAGATTCATTATAAATGACTCATGCTTCTGGACAAACACCGATGAATATTTAAATTAGAACTGATCGAATATCTGTAAACAAACAATAATAACACTCTGTGTATATCATGCTCAGCCAAGAACTTACTACAACAGCTAAAAAAGGAGGGTGCAGATGAAGTCTCAGCACAGGCTTGTGCCTTTAATTTCTCTATAAAATTACACTAGTCAGCCGACTTTACCCTAATTTAAGAACAACTCTGAAAAATTACTGATTCATTCATTCATTATCTGTAACCGCTTATCCAATTCAGAGTCGCGGTGGGTCCAGTGCCTACCTGGAATCATTGGGCGCAAGGCAGGAATACACCCTGGAGGGGGCGCCAGTCCTTCACAGGGCAACACAGACACACACACATTCACACCTACGGACACTTTGGAGTCACCAATCCACCTACCAACGTGTGTTTTTGGACTGTGGGAGGAAACCGGAGCACCCCCACGCGGACACGGGGAGAGCACACCAAACTCCTCACAGACAGTCACCCGGAGTGGGAATCGAACCCACAACCTCCAGGTCCCTGGAGCTGTGTGACTGCGACACTTCCTGCTGCGCCGCCGTGCCGCCCCAAAATCACTGATTGATTTCTTAATTGTTATATATTGGTATACTAATTTATGTCCTTCCCAATATTTTGTTAAATTAAAAATAGTATAAAATGTGCATTGTTATATAAACACTGTGAATTTAAAAGTTTATGTTTATGTATGTATTATTACAGTTTGTTATGGTTATGTTTATATTATCAATAAGAAAATCAATGAGCTCCTTACCAATGGTGTCTAAACCTTTGTATAGCCTACATCTCTATTATTTCAGACAAAATAATGGGTGAGAATTTTCACAAGCCTGCACATTTGCATTTAATCATATGAGTGTGAATTATTAGTCACTGAAATGATTGACAGCCCTGATGCCCTTACTGATGCATTATCTGTGGCAACACCTGGTCTTTTTATGCAAAATGACTTTGGAAAGTAGCTCATGCAATATCCAAAACCTCACAAGAGTGGTGTAAAAGTGGATCTTGAGTTTGGGCAATAAATGTCAGAACACTAAAAAAAAATCAAAATTCTGTGCATTCCATATTTCATGTTTTCTATTTCCCAATGTTTAATTCAGCAAATAGACTGTCATTTCACATTAATATATGCAGATTTATAAAGATTTATAAAATATAACAAAAACATGTCATTTTATCAAAGGGTGCATATTTGCACAGCTTTTATAAATGGTAACTCACTCAGACTGAAGGCTGTTCCTGCCTCTTTTTAAGAAGACATTCTTCACAGTACATGTCTGAATCCTTTACCAATTAACACTGCAATTATCTGAGTAATTGAAGTAATTCTGCTTGAGCTGCAGTGCTTTTACAGATGAATCAATTCTGTTCAGACTTATTATGTGTGAGAACAGAACTGACACGATCCTGACACTTCCAGAATTCAGCCCAGACATAAATAACTGTTCAGTTCCCCGTAATTGAGCAGTTGGTCAAAAACTTTGTAGACATGTTGCAATTTGCAATAAAGACAAATGAAGATTCTTTTCAGACCCTCTCCGTCCCCCAATACTTACAAATGACACGGAATGAAGGCTTGATAATATCTGCAATGCTCCATTAGCATTTATAATTATACCAGAAGTGTAGTCTGCAGTTTCAAATGAGCCAGACGTGTTCACAAACAGTCCACACTGTGATGAGTCTGTTTGATGGGCCGAATATTGTAGAGAATCCAAATGCAATTTCATTTACTTCTACAGGGTCTAGGCAAGTTATAAGTCAGAACAAGCAAATGTAAACTACATGACAGAAAGTCTTCTTCCATAAAAGTAAAGCCGATGACCTCATTCAAGGTTACCTTAATTGGATCAGTGATTCATATTTTGATGAAAAACAGATCATTATGAAACTGTTTGACAAAGTGGGCAAAAAACTCAGATTTATCACACAGATGACTTTGCACGCTCCAGTGAAAATGAGGATCTCACTTATGCATTTTTGTTTCTCAGTCATAAAATCCATGTTTATGAACTTAAATATATTCTGTTACAAAATGTAGCTTTTCCTATTTATTTATATTTATTTATTTATGAATTGTTTCAAAATTTCACAGAGGGTGGACCAAAGAAATGCCTCAGAATCATCACTGTTATTGGACCAAAACATCATACTGTGTGAAAACGAAGCGCTGAACCTGAAATAAGAACTGAAAACATTAGAGAGTAATTGGTCTTAATGTAGGCAGGTAGTGTCGCAGTCACACAGCTCCAGGGGCCTGGAGGTTGTGGGTTCGATTCCCGCTCCGGGTGACTGTCTGTGAGGAGTTGGTGTGTTCTCCCTGTGTCCGTGTGGGTTTCATCCCACGGTCCACAAACACACGTTGGTAGGTGGATTGGTGACTCAAAAGTGTCCGTAGGTGTGAGTGTGTGAGTGAATGTGTGTGTGTCTGTGTTGCCCTGTGAAGGACTGGCGCCCCCTCCAGGGTGTATTCCCGCCTTGCGCCCAATGATTCCAGAAAGGCTCTGGACCCACCGCGACCCTGAATTGGATAAGTGCTTACAGATAATGAATGAATGAATGAATGGTCTTAATGTACGAAAACACCCACACAGTTCAGTAAAACTGAGGTAAAGTGATAATGTAACAGGTACGAGCCCTGAGCTGCGTAAGAGTGGATTAGAAAGAGTGAAGCAATGTAATTGTGGAAGCTGCAATATATCTCCTGTTGTCTCTTTCTCATCTTAGCCTCTGAGATATGGGCTCAAAGTGCACTGATATTGATTGGACTGCATTAGTCCCCCAGCCTTATGATAAAATCAACTTAAGAGCGTACACACACACACACACACACACACACACACACACACAGCAAGTTCTGTAAAATGCTATACAGAAAGCACTTCTACTTTATAATACACACACACTTAAAATTAATCCTACAGCAAAGGTTCTATTCACTGACACATCAGCAATAAACATTTTATAAATCTACTGGAGAAGTGGGACTGTTCTCAACACTTTTGGGATGAGTTGGTGTGGACTTTGTAAACCTGACCTTTCTAATGCTTTTGTGGGTGAACGCTATCAAACCATTGTTTCAACATCTACTCTAAAGGCATCCCAGAACAGCAGAACTGCTGCTGCAGTCAAAGGGAGCAGATTGCCTATAATGTTAGAAGAAATATTAGAGGAGCATTTTTCCACATCTTTGTCTATGTATTTGGTTCAAAGGGTTTAGTTTACATTGATGTATTATTCACTAAATAAACACAATCAAGACACTGATTTGTACAGAATCTCTGTAATACACCGAGGGGAAAAAGTCCTGACTTGAATGATAAAAGAACAAAGGTTCTAGAGATTAAACACCATCACTGAGAGAGAACTTACATGTTCTTAAAGAAGACTGACCTTTATGAATTCATAGAAAAATGGAAAGCTCTGAGAAATTGATTAAGAATCAGTCAATGAGCAATTTATTTAATAAGAAATAAAAAGAGGGGGGGGGGTAGTCTTAAAGCTAAAGGTTTTCACACTAAAGAGTAAGGAAAGATCAATTTTAGTAAACCCTTTCCAATGGATTTTTCCACACTTAAGTGAAACCTGAACGTATGGAACACTATTGCCTCATCTGTTGAAATCATATTCAGTTTGTTGAGGGCCTCATTTACCATTAGTTTTGAACAGACTCTTACAGAACTGCTTCTCTCCATGTTTCAAATTGTTTCAAAGTGTTTGACACATCATAAAATTCCTATGACAAGGCAGAGTTAAGCATACGTGGCTGTCCTTTGGTGTAAAGGACAACAGAATGTTGTTGGGGCAGCACGGTGGCTTAGTGGTTTGCACGTTCGCCTCTCAGTGCTGGGATCTTGGGTTCTGGGTGGAGTTTCCATGTTCTCCCTGTGTCTGCGTGGGTTTCCTCCAGGGTCTCCGGTTTCCTCCCACAGTCCAAAAATATGGAGGGTAAGTGAATTGGCTTCTCTAATAAGCCTTGGGTGTCTAGAAAGGTGCTAAATAAGTAGATGGATAGATAGATAGAATAGTCCTTATTTTTATGCACATTATATTATCAAGAAAATCCTCCCAAATTAGCTCTGAATTTGAGAAATAGTATTAATAATCAAGATCATTAATATATGAACTACTCAGGAGGATTTACAATGGATGTTGAAATATTTCTTTTACATGAATGTCATAGTACATTTTAGATGAATCAATGGATAAAAGTTTCCAAAAATAGGCAGCGTGCTTAGGTTCATGAGTGGGTGTGTGCTCACTGTCTTTCTTAGTAAGGCCATGGTTAAATTAACGTATTACCTCCGTGTGGAGGCTGTACTCTAATTGATTACATGCTTCAGATTTATCATTACAGGGTGTAAGAGTGGGCTTAAAATCATGTAGGTGGGATATTTAACACTATGAAAAAAGTGATTTAACAAAAATTTAATCATTATAAGAGTCTCACAACGTGAGTTACAATTTACCCAACGTTAATTTGTCCCCAGTTCACTCCTTAGGTGCAAACAATGCAAATGCTAGCGTCAAACGTGTTTGAGCATGATTAGCATGGTTTTATACGTGTCTGAAGAGTGGCTTTACACACTGAAATTTTTAAAGTTTTACATCCAAGTGTAGAAGGTCAATCCCATAATTACTTTAAAAACTGAATAAAACACTAAAACACTGATAGTTACTACTTTTCTGACTGAATTGTGAACCATTTCTTACTCATTAGCTGGCTGTGGTTGGAAAAGTAGAGATAACAGTGGGGGCTGAGCTAGAGTCTGATTAATCACAGTAGGGGGTCAGTAAATATGTTCAAATGTGCGGAAACACACACACACCACACACACCACACACACACGGTGGTCTTTATTTTTAGTCATTTTCAAATAATTTTCCTAATCTTCCTATTTTCCTTTCAGAGACATTCTGTCCTCATAAAGTCCCAGAAAGTCTTTCTCTCACAGTGAATCTGTCCAAATCAACTGGTCCAATTCTACAGAAACACCCACCACTTAGTTCTTTCGTTAAAGTTTAATCCATAATCACAGCTTTTTGATGGAAATAAATGGACAAATCTGCACTGTCCTTCAGTCATAATGGGTGTATACCAATAATGTACAACCAAAATCTAACCTGTAAATTCACCTTTAAATGCTCAGTGGCATTTGAAAATCCTTCCCTTGCATTGGTTTGACACTGACGTCTAAAACCTCAAAGACACAGCTGTGACTGATTCACTCCTACCAGCACCACACAAATTACCAGGTCACAGCTGTGCCGAAAATGACTCACCATCCAAGTAATATCTGGTCAATAGGGCTCCTGTGGTCAGAAATTGGTCAATGATGTAAAGGGTAGAGTTGGGCTGTGATTGTGCAGCAACAGATGGGAGTAAATTTCTAGGTTGTAAACTCGCAATGGCACCTACTACAGACAAATGTTATGAGTCTAAAGAGTCATAGTAAGGGGTAGAGCTGCCACAAGCTGCCAGAACAGATTTGGCCTTAACTACAAAATATCTGGACCTTTACTGAAAGGATGTAACATTATTCTTGCAAACAATATTAGTGTTTTTTTGATGATGGTGGCATGTAAAACACTGGTTTCTCTCATAGACATTCACTTAGGTTGACATCTGCTGATAGTGAAGGCCAAAGCATACGGTTAACATAATCTTTATGCTCATCAAATCATAATCGACCCCTCGTGCCCTGTGAATGGAGGCATTATCGTCCGGGAAGAGACACAATAGAAATATATTTATTTATTATAGGATAAAGCTAAAGTTAGAAAAACTGTATTGATTTGCAGACCCACCCCCCCTGGGGTCAAGTAGACAAAAATGTCAGGAGAATGTCTGCTGCAGCGTAACAGAGCCACCAGACCCTCTCTTTGTAGGTGTTGAAGGTAGGCCTGTACGGTCCTATTGTAAAACACACATACTGCTTGTGAAGAATATAAATGGCTTGTCTGGCCATATCACTTTTTCCCCTATCTCTCTAAACCAGTCCCTATGAGATTTAAACTCCTATGAGACATTTTACACATGCCCAAGAAGAATATTTCATTTGGGGCTGTGGAGCGCCCACAAACCCTCAAACTTTGAAAAACAAAAAAAAAATTATATATATACACACAGGGGTTGGACAATGAAACTGAAACGCCTGGTTTTAGACCACAATAATGTATTAGTATGGTGTAGGACCTCCTTTTGCGGCCAATACAGCATCAATTCGTCTTGGGAATGACATGTACAAGTCCTGCACAGTGGTCAGAGGGATTTTAAGCCATTCTTCTTGCAGGGTAGTGGCCAGGTCTCTACGTGATGCTGGTGGAGGAAAACGTTTCCTGACTCGCTCCTCCAAAACACCCCAAAGTGGCTCAATAATATTTAGATCTGGTGACTGTGCAGGTCATGGGAGATGTTCAACTTCACTTTCATGTTCATCAAACCAGTCTTTCACCAGTCTTGCTGTGTGTATTGGTGCATTGTCATCCTGATACACGGCACCGCCTTCAGGACACAATGTTTGAACCATTGGATGCACATGGTTTTACTGGTGCAATGTGCAATTAATGAAGATTGGCCACTAGGCTGGTCCAATTTAGCCATGAACCCTCCCACACTACAATGACAGGCGTTTCAGTTTCATTGTCCAACCCCTGTATATGACCTACCTAAGTCTGAATACATGAGAGAGATTGAGCTTTCCTAATTTCTAAGCATGCACTTCAGAATTGTCTTGATAATGTCTGCGATGCTCCATTAGCATTTATAATTATATCAGGATTGTAGTCAGCAGCTTCAAATTTGCCACTTCCTCATCACTGGAGCCTAACCAATCACAACACTGGAGCAAAACAAACACAATGAGCATGGAGAAATAAGTGTACTGATTAAATATGGAGAAAATGAGAGAGGAACAAAAGAAGAAGTGTGCATTTCTCCTCCTCCTCCCTCAATCCTGGCACCTCAGGTTTGAAGTAAACAGAGGCTCTTTGTTTTTAAAGAAATAGGCAATGAAACTGACCAAAGCATGTCTTTATTTTCTTTCTTTCTTTTTAAACACACGTCTTCTTTAAATCTATCAGTACATCTATCTCGAAGGTTCTGATAAAGTAGATGAAGTATCATCTCAGTGCATGTAGGAACCAGCTAATAAAACATACACTAACTCCAGGGTTGAGGGTTTATGGAGAGCTTTGAGAATATAATAAGCCCATTATGATCCTCCCACCAACATCAGATTTCAGATCAAGTCCCTAAGCATATTCTTTAATCTCTGCACACACTGCAAAGTTAAGAACAGCTAAACTTGGATTGCTTAAGCAGGCATTCCTTCAGTGGATTACAGCATTAAACACACTCAAAACATCAACACAAACACACATCCTCACATTTTCACTTATATGTCCTCATTACAGTCTGTAAAATCCTGTCTAAATCTGTGAGAACTGTCCTTATTCAAAGCCTCACCTCATTACACCAAGGGAGCACCCTCAAACTAAAAGAATGCATGTAGACCGACTGCTGAGTCAAGGTTATTTTAAAAATAATTCCTGTGTTCTCTAAAGGGAGTGAATGGTCCATTAGGGTCCTATTCTCAGAAGCTATTCACAATTAGCGAAATAAGTATTTGAACAAGCAGATTGAGCAGACAACCTCTGAATCTGAGCAGTGAGGGAAAAGCAGAGTACATCAGAATACAGAAATAAAAGCTGATCCTGAATCAGGCCCTGACACTTTCTTCACATGTTACTTGCTAGCAGTTATTCATTCATTCATTCGTTATCTGTACCCACTTATCCAGTTCAGGGTCACGGTGGGTCCAGAGCCTACCTGGAATCATTGGGCGCAAGGCGGGAATACACCCTGGAGGGGGCGCCAGTCCTTCACATTCAGTCACACACTCACACCTAGGGACACTTTTGAGTCTAGCTAGCAGTTATGCAATATACAATGCTAAACTGGAAGACTGCAGGCTAGCACATGATGCATCACTGGAGCTCATCACACTTGGAGGAGAACACTAACCAACCAGTTCTGTTATATAACAAAGTGATGACCACGGTACCAAAAATCCTGATCTGTATCATCATTCATTCATTCATTGTCTGTAACTGCTTATCCATTGGCAAGGTAGGAGCACACCCTGGAGGGGGCGCCAGTCCTTCACATGGCGACACACACTCACACCTACAGACACTTTTGAGTCGCCAATCCACTTACCAACATGTGTTTTTGGACCATGGGAGGAAACCAACCCAACACTGGGAGAACACACCAAACTCCTCACAGACAGTCACCCGGAGCGGGACTCGAACCCACAACCTCCAGGCCCCTAGAACTGTATGACTGGAACACTACCTGCTGCACCATCATACATCGTTAGCTAATTGTTAATATAACAGAAGAACCGCTATATAGGTTCAAACAGGAACTAGCATTATTATATCAGTATATTTTTATTGGGCATAAATAGCCATTAACATTCATGGCTCATCACTAGTAGAAAGAGTGTCGATCTGTTTACTGAGGTCTCTCTGTCATTCTGTCTGTCTGTCAGTCTAAATGCCCGGGCTTCATTCTCAGACGATCTGGCTCCATTTACACCTGCCTGGATTTCCCACTGGCTCCAGCAGAGAAAATGCTCCATTAGTCTCTCAGACACAAACACACACACATACACACACACACACACACACACACACACACAGACACACACACACACACACACACACTGTGCCCCTATCAGCATTCTGAATGTGAGCAAAAAGTACAAAGCCATTGTTCTCCTGGCCACTGGCTTGTTTGCTACATGGCTGAATTATACAAGAGTGTAACAAATTGATGAAGTGTCATGCAGACATCAAAGCCAGTGGAGAACTCCTAAAGAAACTCTGTGCATCTTTTACACTGCGCTGATTCGTGTCTGAAGGTAAAGCAAGCTTGTGAAATGGCTCTTTTTAACACACTGCCTTGAGAAAAACAAATCCAGCAGGCTGGTTATACCGAGACTTTTCTATTTAATAACTGCTTTTGGCTCAGGGGAGATATCCAGCTATAAATTTAATGCTTGTCAAATGTGTCCACCAGGCTGGATCCCTGTATCACTGAACAGAACACACACATGGGCTTTCTGAGGGCTGTGACCGCAACCAAAATGTTGGATAAAGAGTTCTGGACTCTAACTTATCCCAGAAGCTTGGGTTGGTGCTCTATCAATCCAGGGAAAGCCACCTGACTGCTTTGTAGCCCAAAACTGAGGGGATTTACACACCTCTAGCCAACACTTGGCCATGGGTATGGTGACCTCAAGCCCATGTGCATCTGCTCTAGTGTTTCATTACATTTCTGCGTAATATAAACAGTGTCAGAAACCACATAAGTGTGTGTATTCAAGTTTACTTAACAGACCAACACATGAATGAGGCATGCTAGTTAATCATCTATAAACCTCCATAGCTTGTTATCACTTCTGACCTTGTAGCTCCACTGTAAAACTAAAGGAGCAAAGTTCCAATGCCAAAATCAAGGCTCATTAACTTAATTTGGAGAAGAAAATTGTAAATTAGATTTTCTACCAATATACAGCTTCAATAATGCATTACTACGTCGACTGGGATGTCATTTTTAGACTTGGCAACATATGTATATTTATATTCAAGCAAAGATCTTGTCACACTCAGCATAGATCTAATTTCATTTACACGTGTCAATACGACACACACATTCAATCTAAAAATATATATTTTTTGTTTCCGCACTAACTATCATGCTACACATATTATATCCATTTTAATGGAGCTGATAGTACAAGGCATGACCTCAGCACACTCCGGCACCATGCTGTGTGGATAAATCATGCACAGAGCTGACGAGCTGGGAAGCCCTTTAAACTTTAGAATAAAAAAAGCTCCAGGGACCAAAGGGAAGAAGAAAATTCTGAAGATTGTAAAATGAGCGAACTGAACTCACAGTGAACTCCTCATCAGATTATATGCTTTAAGATAAAATATTAGAGATTATGTTTTAGTCATTATGACATTAACATGGTTAAGTCCTGTTCAGTGCCAAATGGAAAACATACACTCTCAGAAAAACTGTCCCTGTGGCTGTACATTTTGTTTTCACTGTGGTGGTACCTTTAACGCTACTTTAATTAGGGAACAGAATTATACCATATTCTATCAGTTCATCTCCAGGACGTATTCATTGTCTGTAACCGCTTTTCAACCACAATTCTATGCATTAAATGTTTTACTAATATAGGACATCACATCTGTTCACTTGTTCAACATTTCAGCTACATCCCTATCTGGGAATACCAACAAGGAATAGTGGAAATTAATAAATATATATTTTTAATTATTCAACCAGATGAAATGCACTTTTTCTCTCCATGTAGGTTGTTGCCATAGAAACTCAATTAATCACCCAGGGCTTGTTACTAGTAACACCTGTTTTAATTGAGTGGTGAGCTGTTTTTAAAATCTGAAATGGCCTTTTGGCCCAAACCAAACATCACTGCCAGCCAAAGTCATCTATTGTTTGACTGTAATTGGCCATGGAGGATCTCCAGAGGACAGAATCTTTCCGTAACTGTCATGCACCCTGAAAGAGAGGCTTTTGGTTTAAGAAGAGAAAATTAGACACAAATCACTCGGAGCTATTTGAGCAATGCTGCCAGGAGACAAAGAGAGGAGATGGAAGTGCACGGCTTAATGAACGCTGACATTTCTATTTAGCATTGATCCCTCAGGCATTTCATCGTTAAGATGAAGAAAAAATGGGAGAGTTTGTACCCTCGAGATCGTAATTTAGCATTCAACTGCAAAGCCTCAGCAGCTGCAGGGATTCTGAAGGGTGAACATTTGGGAATAGTGTTGAAAGCAAGAGTGTTGACTGCGTGTGTTGGAAGTTTATATATTTCCACTGCTTTAAAAAACTTTTTTGTTTTTTTACTTTGCCACATTGCGCAGATCTGACACAGTACATATTACCAAAGACAAGAGACTTGTTTGTGAAGGAGCTCTTTCTCCTTATGTTCTACATCGTGTATTGGAGATATAGAACATAACACATTTATGTCATTGTAAACCCCTATGGTAAAAGTTAGCATTCTATTTACTCCTAAAAATGAAGGTGCTACAAAGGGTCTTTGACCGATGCCATTGAACCACTATTGGTTCCATAAATTACCATTTTTACAAATACATTTAAACAGCTAAAGAACCTTAATATTAAGTTTCTTCATCCTCAGACACCTCTTAAACAAACACGGTTCTTTATGGAACCAAAAGTGGTTCTTCTACAGCATCACTCAAAGAACCCTTTGTAACGCCTTTATTTTTAATCGTATGTCTATGCAAAACCAAATGCTTGGGATAGTAGTTTTATAAAACAAGTTTTAAAAATGAACTGTAAAGAGTTTGCCCCTCACCAAATATGTGATCAATCCTGTTGGGTTGAAGAGTTTGCTTCTCTAGAGTTACACTAGCGCTAAAAGGCTAATGGAGCTAACAATCAATATTCACTTATAGCCACTAGGTTAGCATGTGGTTTTGGACAAGACACATTGTTCAGTGAAGTGCTAATGATAGCTTGTTAACTGCAGTACTAACAGAAGTCAACAAATGGCTTTATTTTGACTGAGTATTTACAGAATCAATTAAATAATATACATTCAGAAATAATATTCTATAGTTTCTCTCATTTCCTATCTGCTAGATGAACTCTGTTTTAATGTTCCCACCAATATATTTCCATTTGCTGTAAACATTGCTTGAATCATCACACATTTTCATTAATTAATTAATTAATTCATTCATTCATTATCTGTAACCGCTTTTCCAATTCAGGGTCACGGTGGGTCCGGAGCCTACCCGGAATCACTGGTCGCCAGGCAGGAACTCGCCCTGGAGGGGGCCATCACACATTTAACCATGTTTATTGGTAATCATAGATTTCCTTATTTGGTTTCTGTTACTGTGTGACACTTACCTATAAAGAAACTGACAGCTGACACCAAACGTATCTTGACTGATGAAATACATTTGTGGTAAAGGGACAATTTTATCAATGTAATGTTTCACAGAACAACCCTGTTTAATCAGGAAGCCTCTTTAGTGTAAAAGAAAAGACTACAAGTTAAAGATAACAGGGAAAACCCTGGGAGGATTAATGTTCATTTTTGTTATTCACTTCATGCAGAAATGCTAAAATATCTAATGATGAAGGGAAATTATCTTCTCACTGGTCTAAGAAGTTAGTTTGCAATTGCTTTCACACATGGTGGGCAAACTTTTGGGTCCTGAGATGAATTTTAATGTTTGTGATCAAGGTCTGAAATTGTATTTTTCTCCTCAGGAATAGCATGGAAGATCATTTGGAGCAAATTATGTTTTCTAACAAACTGTAGTAATGTTTAATTAGATATCCCCTTCATAATCCATAAACATCAGCTCTGCTGCAACAGTCATTCAGGTTGATTCATTGCTACCATTGTAGGACTCATTAATCATTTTTCAATTAGTGTTTTTGCCAAATGACCGCCCACCACATATCAATTATTAAATTATTAACTGTCATCAGTTGTTCTGCTGATGAATGTGAGCTGCAATAATATCACCTATAAACCTTCCCAGAAAACAAGACATGGTGCAGGGACATGCTCTTTTAATGGGTTGTGTTCAGTAGTTTGCTAGTTGTTATCTAGAAAGTACCATTATCATTTTGTAAATAATGCTGAATTTCTGACGAATTTAGAGTGCTATTTATTTAAAATTATTTATTTTGCATTTAATTGGAAGAACACACAACTGGGATGTAGGCCTACTGGCTAAACTGCTAATTTTAGCATGCTATATTAGCATAGCTGTCATTTTTACTTTGATTTTGATTAGCTACAACAAATATCCTTGGCATAGCATAGCATTGTATTTCAAACTTTAGGTTGTATAGCAACTGTGAACAACATGTGGCACAGTTTCTTATTAGGTTGAACAGGTGTAGCCTAGATGTAAACAAGCCTCATGACCCTGTATAATACCCCTGAGGTGAAGATAGTACCAGAGTGTAAAATCGCTGTAATTTCTGCTGAAAAAAGAACCCACTTCTAAATAAATGATTCTACGGGACACAGTAAGATATTATGAATGAACCTGGAAAAACATTGCTTCAGAGTGGAGCATCTGCTGGGGCTCATTGGGAGGCTGAATGAGTTTTTAGAGATCTAGCAACCTCTCTTTGCCTGAGTATTTGTGTCAGGCTCTCTGCTCCTGGGATCTGACCATGTCCAAACTATCTGGCTAGTTTGTTTGACTGCTAACATGGCTACCTTAAAAATAATGAATGCTAGGAACTCCTGGCTAGAATATTAGCCTTTTTCATAATGCTAACTGTTTACTGCTAGCTTTTATTCACCATCATGAGCCTGATTAGCATTTACAGGCAAGGTAGAGTAGCTATAAAGGCAGCCAAACATTGTGGCTCATAAACAAATGTGGATGCGCTACATCATGCTAACCCAATTCGCAAAATGGACTACAAGAGCCTTGGCAAAAAGCCACTTCATGCCCATCCCTTGCAGGAATTCAATTCTATCTCACTGTGAAGAACTTTCTCCAGACATTTTATCATTAATCAATATGAAATTTCGTTTTTTCTGGCACTCTCGCTTTATCTGGGGGATAGCAAAGTCCTACAGAAACTATTCTTCTTCTCATTACAGCACTAGCTGATTTTGAGATCTACTGCCTGCTCTGAAGGAGCTCTGGGGCAGGTTGGGCTGCCATGAAATCAATGTTCAACTCCTCTCAACTTTCTGAGCCTAAATAAAAGCACATCTCTCAGCAGAACCTCTCTCTAGCAATCTAAGTGAAAAACGTATTGACCATAAAGACATGCAGGCGAAGTTTAAGAGGCTCCAGGAGTGATTCTGACAGCTTCACACCAAACGCTCAAACACTGTAGTCTGTTGCACTTGGAGTGGGTGCACTTAAAGAAGAATTTCACACTAAAATGTTGCATTTATTCAACACTGCACAAACAGAAGTAGCCCTGTTGTGACACATGTAACCACAAATGTACAGCTGTTTATCAGGGTGAGGACAACAGTTAGTTTTGACACAACAGTTAAGTTTCTACACCAAACACCACCAGATTTGCCCAGAATGTACATTCATTCATTCATTATCTGTAACCGCTTATCTAGTTCAGGGTCGCGGTGGGTCCAGAGCCTACCTGGAATCACTGGGCGCAAGGCGTGAATACACCCTGGAGGGGGCGCCAGTCCTTCACAGGGCAACACACACACTCACACATTCATTCACACACCCACCTACGGACACTTTTGAGTCGCCAATCCACCTACCAACATGTGTTTTTGGACTGTGGGAGGAAACCGGAGCACCCGGAGGACACCCACACAGACACAGGGAGAACACACCAAACTCCTCACAGACAGTCACCCGGAGTGGGAATCGAACCCACAACCTCCAGGTCCCTGGAGCTGTGTGACTGCGACACTAACCTGCTGCACCACCATGCCGCCACCCGGAACGTACATCTAACAGCATAAATATTAAATAAATGTCCAGAAAATGTGCTTTCTGTTGCTGTAATCAGTTAAAAGGGGTTGGTTTTACTCAATGATCAATGTCCAGCGCTGGCTAATGGGGTAAAAAGCTAAAAGCACAGGTCTGTGGTGCACCATCTAATACCTATGGGAATTTCACATACAAAAAAAAAACCCTACGTTATGCAAACACTAGGCATACCTCAGCTGACTGACCACAGCTGGGGAAGAGAAAGTAAACTGAACAATCGCTTTAATGATGTTGTCTCTCTCCTCATGAATCCTGTCTCTAACCAACGGTCTTTTGTCATTGATTCCTGAGCCAGCAGCTGGTCTGAGTCAACATGGCCGATTACGCTTTGAGAGTAAACCTTCGCTTAGAGGCCCAAAATGAAGAGCCCCATCTTGTATTAATGAGCTTACGGAGCCTGTGAATGGACCCCTCTGTGAGACCCCTTTGTTCTCCCCATCTCTCTCCTCACCGCGTCAGTCTGAAGATGAACTGAGATCTGAATGAAGGCACATACATTAAAGACTGGACCAGAGAGAGAGTGTGGGAGGGAAACAGGGGGTGGGGGTCTATCCTTCATTCTTCATTTTTACCTCCCCTCTCTCCTCTCAATCCCGCTATTTCTTCCCTCTCTGATGAATCCCCCCCTCCTCGTTCCTCTCTCTCTCTCTCTCTCTCTCCCTCTCTCTCGCTCTCTCGCTCTCTCTCTCTCCCTCTCTCTCTCTCTCTCCCCCCCTCTCTCTCTCTCTCTCGCTCTCTCGTCTCAGATAGACCCCCCTCATCTCTCGCTTTCTACTCTCTCTCCAAGACAGGCATTACTCTCATCTCAGTTTTTTTCTCTTTCTCCCTCTATGACAGACCCCCCCACACCCCCTTAATCATCTCTCCTGGATAGACCACCCCCCCATGTCTTCTCTCCATGACAAACACTCCCTCTCATTTCTGTGTTTCTTTCTCTTTCTTCCTCTCATGGGCAGACCACCCTCCTCCCACCATCTCTCTCTCTCTCTCTCTCACTCTCTCTCTCTCTCACTCACTCTCCCTCAAGAGGAAGCTGGTAATCAGACAGGGGAAGTAGCTGAAGGTTTAGTGTCTGCTGTATCTCTTAGTCAGCCTTTAGAGAGCAGCAGTAATAAGACGCTGCTGTGGTGGATGTTTACTTCTTAACTTTTGTACGCTGCTTCAATCAGGACATGAACTCCAAACTCTCTGATACATAAACACATACATATTTATATATCTCATCCTGTAGAGATGTACAGGGTGGGCCATTTATATGGATACACCTTAATAATATGGGAATGGTTGGTGATATTAACTTCCTGTTTGTGGCACATTAGTGTATGGGAGGGGGAAAACTTTTCAAGATGGGTGATGACCATAGCGGCCATTTTGAAGTCGGACATTTTGGATCCAACTTTTGTTTTTTCAATGGGAAGAGGGTCATGTGACACATCAAACTTATTGGGAATTTCACAAGAAAAACAATGGTGTGCTTGGTTTTAACGTTCTGACCACTTATAAAATGTGTTCAAAGTGCTGCCCATTGTGTTGGGTTGTCTCTCTTCACACACTGATAGAAACACAGCAGGAGAAATGCTAGCACAGGCTTCCAGTATCCGTAGTTTCAGGTGCTGCACATCTCGTATCTTCACAGCATAGACAATTGCCTTCAGAAGACCCCAAAGATAAAAGTCTAAGGGGGTCAGATTCGGAGACCTTGGAGGCAATTCAACTGGCCACATCAAATTTATTGGTAATTTCACAAGAAAAACAATGGAGTGCTTGGTGGCCATACTTAACTGGCCATTCCTCATCAATGGAAACCTCAAGGCCACTGGATAATCCTTGAAAAGTTTTCCCCCTCCCATATACTAATGTGCCACAAACAGGAAGTTAATATCATCAACCTTTCCCATTTTATTAAGGTGCATCCATATAAATGACCAACCCTGTATATTATTAATAGGTAGTTTCTATTGCTTTACTGCAGTAATAGTCTCTACATTCTAGCAAGGCTAGATATCAGCTGCGATAGATATGAGCTGCGAAAGCATCATCCCAACATATTGGACAGTGATCCTCACTCCAGAAAGCACAGTTCCCCTCCAGCACAGCCCAATGCTGGGAGGCTTTACACCCCTCTAACTGACATATGGCATTGGGTATTATGACAGTAAACTCTCATCCTCGAGAAGTTACTGGAGTCTGAGGGGCGAGGCAGAAAACGTAAAGTGTACATCTGCAGACTGACGCGGTGAGGAGAGAGATGGGGAGAACAAAGGGGTCTCACAGAGGGGTCCATTCACAGGCTCCGTAAGCTCATTAATACAAGATGGGGCTCTTCATTCTGGGCCTCTAATCGAAGGCTTACTCTCTAAGCGTAATCGGCAATGTTGACTCAGACCAGCTGCTGGCTCAGGAATCAATGACAGAAGACCGTTGGTTAGAGACAGGATTCAGGAGCGATTGTTCAGATTACTGAGTCTTTCTCTTTCCCCAGCTGTGGTCAGTCCGCCGAGGTACGCCTAGTGTTTGTATAACGTAGGGTTTTTCTTTGTATATGAAACATAGTAACTCCAACTCATCCCGAAGGTATGGGATTATGCTACATCTCTCCAGAGAGCACAGTACCACTGCTCCACAGACCAGTGCTTGTGACTTTAAACCTGTCTAGTCAGCACTGGGCATTGAGCATGTGCAGCTTAGAACATCATATTTAATTTTAGTGGTTGAGGCTTTGACGTGTTTGTTATGTTTTGAGCTTTCTTTCTGCCACTGTATATATCTGTGTGCGTATGTGTGTGTGTGTGTGTCTTTCTGCATGTCTATATATGTGCGTTTACACATCCATCTTATATACAGCCACATTCAGTGCACCTTTATAGCATTTTATGTTTGTGTGATTGAATGCAGTGTGCAGTGTTCACTTTCCTAAATGTCACAGTGTGTTTCTCAATGTAAAAAGAAGTAAATGGTCCCCTCCTCCTCCAGGCCTGTGGGTACGGCAGGGATATTAGATGGAAATGTAGCATGTGTGTGTGTGTGTGTGTTGTATTATTTCAGCCTTATTGCTGGGGGCTGTCTGAGGCCTTTGTCTGACCATGTCCTGGAAGAGTCCAGAAAGGAGGGGCAGAGAAGGGGTGATGGGGGATGGTCAGATGGCAGAGGTTTGGCACGTTATTTCATGACGAATGGTGGCGGCAGGTGCCTCGCGCGCGTCCTACTTAACATAACAAAGGACTGAGCACTAATCCCGCAGCCAATAGGAAGGTGCAATGTTGTTAATTTAGGGTCAGATTATACACAATAGACAGGGGTTCACGCTACAGGATATTATCAGTGTGTGTGTGTTTATATTGTTTATTTTTCTGCATAAGTCAATAACCAACATCACTTTGCTGCAGTGCATACTGAGTGATCACGTCATGTGTTTTCACGCTGGCCGTTCACTGCTGAGTTTGAGGCTATTCCCCTGAGTTTCTGTAATGTAGGCCTTCTGGTTATTTATTGTCCACATATCCCCCCAACCCAAATCTTTCTTTCCTTGGGTTTTGATCCTCGCTTATTTTAGTCTCCTTTCTGTGTGTGTGTGTGTGTGTGTGTGTGTGTGTTTGTTTGCATTTGTGACCATCACAACTAATCAAATAAGAAATCAATCACTTTAATCAGATCATTACTCCCAGGCGTTAATTGCTAAAGAGGAGGAGGAGGACAAAAGGCAGATAAGATATGGCTTCATTGCTGAAATTTCAATTGCTTTCTATGAATAATTGGATTGTGTGTGTGTGTGTGTGTGTGTGTGTGTGTGTGTGTAACAGCTGTGACTGAATCCTATTCATAGCCAATGCGGGTCCTGATAGCAGTGTCAGGGTGTGTGTTTATTTGTTTGTTTATCTGTCCATCTATCTGTCTGTTGTTTGTATGTGATGAATGTGTATATTTACGAGCATCCAATACCTTTCAAATGAGTCGGCGTAGTTCTTTTAAAAATGAATTATGTGCACTTGATCTTACTAGTGTTTATGTATAGCAAAAGCCATCAAACCCTCACAGAAATGTTTCAAGGTCTAGTGAACTGCCTTCCCAAAAGAGAGCGCGTCGTTACTGCAGATAAGTGTGAAGTGCAAACCGCCTACGGAAGAAATGTTGGACGAGAAGGCAATAAAATGTAAATAATACACTACATGACTGAGTGACATTGCCATTGGATCTGGTGCTGGTCTTTCACAGGCAACTGTCAACAGAACCAATAGGAAAGTATTCCGTGTCATTGGCCTGCTTTATTCTGTTCTAATGAGTTCTTGAATTTTAAACAGGATCTTCCTCACGCTCTGTTTTGGTGACAGCTTCCCACTGAATTGCAGTAGCTGTCCGTCTTCTGAGGCCAGGTTTGAAGTGTGTGGAGCAGCTTGAGGACGAGACGTCTCTGGTGACTGTGATTTATTAATGTCCCCTGGAGCACAAGCTAAAAATTGTGAGCCTCATTGACTGCAGTTTACATCAGTATTTAGTAAGAAAACATATGCATTATTATTGTATTAAATTGTACTTATATTTGTACACTTCCAGTCCAACTATCTTTTATAGAAACATACATTTATGTTCTTTATTTTAATTGGTTCTCTCTGTGAAGTCTTTTTCCTGTATTTTCATTTCACTACAGTGTGCTATTTTAAATTATTTATTTTTTAAAGAATAGAATGTGATATCTTTACGGTCATTGGACGAGTACAGCAAACCCAGGGCTGAAGACTCTGTACCGGGTGTTATAAAATATAAGAAATAATAAAAGATACAAGAATAAATAACATAAAAACTCAATATACGTAGTGTTTATTGTTACTGTACACTGTACATTGCAGTATAATAAATCTGACCGCCGCATTACAACCATCCGTGGCAGTGAACACACTCATTGAAGCAACATTTGAGACATTTGGGGGTTGCCTTGCTCAAGGGCACGTATGCCGTGGATGTTGAGGGAGGATAATGTGTTGTTTTTTTCACTGCCATGCCCCTATTTTCCTGTCTGTGCCAAGGATCAACTTGGTGAACTTTTGATCCCAAGCTCAGCAGCAGAAATCAAAGACAGTAACGTGGACAGTTAGTTATTATCTAGTGCAGCCCTCATCACACATATATAAGTGATGGCATAAGTGGACATATATAAGTGACCATAACAGGTAGCAGGCCTTATCCAGTCACAATTAGTCAGTGTTTTGATCGAGATATAGAACATACATCAGTGAGTCTCCCCTGACCACACATGGTGCCCGCAGCCAAAGGAGGTTGAGGGTGAAGACATGCTTCCTCTGAGACATGAGGCCGATCCACTGCTTCTTTTCTAACTGCCGCTAACACAATGCCACTGATCAGCTTAATGCGAATGCAAACTGTCCAGATCTATCATATCAGCGGACAGATCCCTGCACTATTCTGAGCACTGATGGGAGGAGAGGAGAAGCCATCTTACCTATGCAGAGGGAGTGAGCCTCACTGAGCTTTCTAGGTCTCTCTGTCTCAGACGGATGAGGCATCACCGGGGATCGACCCAAAAATCACCTGATGATAGGGACAATGCCTACAGCACTGCTCCAGAATTTTTCATTTTACATTTAACAACGTCTCGAAGGTCCCTGAACACTTCAGTATGTTTTATTTGAACTTAACTTTAGCAGTTTTTGTCAGGAGTTTTGTTGTATGGAGTTTGCTTCTTTGGTCTGGCACTGGAGCTACGAGGCTAATGCTGCTAACAAAATATGAAAGCTCTGTCTTAGTGAGAAAAAAAAAAGATATGACATTAGTCACATAACTTTAGTGCACAGCCAAACAAGCACACTTTTGGCTGCACATTTCAGGCTAAGCCATAAATTGTGCACACTTGATATAGTCCATAAACTATAGCTTTAAAAACGTGGCATCTCCGGGTTAATATTTATGGATATTAGCTCACAGCGTCTCCAGTACATGCTAATAATGAACAGTGGCCTTTCCGTCTCTGTCTCCTTGTCCCTGTTGACTGTGATTTATTACAGGATTCTGGAGCATGGCTGGAGAGCTGGAACCTCCAGTGGCTGGACATTACAACATTATTTATGAGCCACTGCTTCACAACATGTATTGACCCTGCTGCTCTTTCCTTAACACAAAGAGGCAACAGTGGAAGCGCTAATAAACACACCTTGTGATTTTCTCAGTTTACTACCAAAGCTGTGTCCTGGGGGCTCCCAGTGGTGCAGTGGTCTAACCTTTGTTCACATCATCAGGAGATCATTTGTAATGCCTCAAGTAATTAAAGCCAGGAGACCTAGAATAGGCCACTCACCAGATAGGTCTCCCCAAATTCCTGGATGACCTAGATGGACTTCGTATTCGCAGTACACTAACAATAATGGTTCCTTGGGGGTTCCCAAGGGAGCAGTGATCTAAGCATTTCTATAATTAGGTAGAAATCGTTGGTTCAAACCCTGGTGATGCCTCAAACTGAGACTTAGACCTGATGGTGTACTCCTTAATCTCTCATTGTGCTACCCACTCTGGGTGTCTCTCGTGCTTTTGTGAGAGGACTGGGCAGTTGGCACTCTCCTTCAGAATGTTGAGCTGTCCAGTGGCGTTACATTAGCAGCAGCTTGAAAAGAAGTGTGGGTTGGCATCATAACTTGGAAGAAACACATTTGCCCTCACTCTCTCAAGACTGGGGGGCAATGTGTGCGACTACACTCTTAAAAATAAAGGTGCTACAAAAGATTATTTGAAGGATGCCAAAGAAGAACTACTTTTGGTTCCATTTTTGCTACTATGTATAAATTGGGTAAGAACCTTAAGGCCAAGATTCTTCACACCATTTAGGAAAGTGGTTCTTCTGTGGCATCGCTCAAAGTACCAATTGTAGCACCTTCATTTTTCTGTGTGTAGTAATGACTGCAGAGAAAATCTGGCAAAAAACGTGTGGAATGTTTTCTAGACACTTCTGCACAGAAACAGACCATGCTCTTTTGCTGTAGGCGGAACTGAAAAGGCTTCAGGAACTTTATGATCCATGTGGTTCTTATCATCTTTGGGAAGAGAACCAACAACACTTCTCTCCTCAAATGTGAGACCGCTAGGAAACCTACCCAAGAGCTCCACAACGAACCTTTACAACAATAAACTTCCCTGAGTCACAAAATGCAGATCCCTTCAGTGAAGATGAGGCTATCCATAGCTAATTAGCCCCCGTTTCCCACAGCAGCAGCCTCTACTCATGTGGGAAGGCATGGTCAGGAAGGATGGTAGATGATTATTTCCTGAACCCCAGGTCATCCAGTAGATATTCTGGTACCCTATCACTTCACTGCTGCATTGGGGGGTGGGGGTGGGGGGGGGGGGTTATACCCCTCTAGCCGACTTGTATCGTTGAGCCTGGCGACTTGAAGCTCTTCCAGACTGTTCCAAAGCGTCCCACAAACACACAACCACGTCCACAAAGTACTTGGAAAGGTAGTGTAGAATAGCGGTTGTAGCTATTGCAACAAGCAACGCAATCGCAACTAAGGCACTCGCAAGACAACTCCCCATTCACTGAGGTGTATTACCCTCATAACAACCTCCTGCAATGCCGCCCCCCTCCATTACTGCACGCGCTATGTATGTCTTGACTGTAATGCATTGTAACCCAACAATACTCACGAGACGACGCGCGAGCTGCCACAGTAGACGTGCAGACGTTGAGCATCCACAGCAAAGCCGTCCAAATCCGCCTCGCTCGCCGAAACCGTCCCATCTTCACTTTTATTCCAGTGTAAACAAAGGCGAGCGTGAGGGTGCGCAGTCGCACCCCTCCCTTCTCTGAGGGGACCCGCGAGACTGTGCGGATGGCGCGCGCTCCGGTTCCGCTCTCGCTGTTGTTATTGTTGTTGTTGATGTTGTGGAGGGATGCGAAGGCGGGCTGCGAGGCTGCACACGAGTCGCGAAAAGCTCCACTAGCTCTTTCAATTCAGCCGTCGGCCGCGAGCGCCACAGCGCCGGAACACGCGCATCGTTGCTGGGAGCTCGAGCTGCGCGCGCATTGTGCTCGGCGCCGCGGTCGCTGTCCTGGTGCTGAAGTTAATGAGCCGCTGATTCTTCATTCCTTACTCCTCCCCCAACCCCCTGCTCCAGCGATGGTACAGCCCACCACCAAACACACACGGGGAACGGGGGGGGTGGCGGGGTGGCAGAGAGAGAGAAGGAAGGGTGGAGAGACTAGAGAAGGAAAGGAGAAAGGATAGAGTGGGAGAATGTGAGGGGAGAGATATGGCTGGAGAACTGAAAAATTGGAGGAAAGATTTACAGAAGAGAAAAGCAAAATGATTGAAAGAAAAGGGGACAGAGCGAGAGAGTGAATAAATGTTGGAGAGACTAAGGAAAAGAGAGGAGAAAGGGGAGAGTGAGAGAGAATGTGGGGGAGAGGGATGGATAGAGTAAGAGAAGGAGAGATACGAAAAAAGAATCGAAAAATTGAGAGGGTAAGGGAAAGGTATAGAGAAGAAAGGGAATGCAAAAGGAGAGAGTAAAGGGAAGACAAGATAAAGGAAAAAGAAAGAAAGAAGAGAAGAAAAGGGAGAGTTAAAGAAAAGGAAAGAGGGTAGAGAGGGAGAGAGACGAAGAACAGAGAGTCTGTCCCACTGCTGACGTTTTACACATTGCTCTGAGGATTTGATTGTATTCAGCCATGTAAACATAAGTGGAGCCAGATGGATAACAATGGTTTATTGGATAGAGCTTTATCACTCCACTGCCCAGTGTTGGGGCATTTATATCCCTCTAACCGATGTTTGCCATTGGCTACATTGGATATAGTGAAATTATGGCTTATAGGCAGCTGTTCCAGTGTCCCATTTCAATTCGTGTCATGCTGTTCTATGGAGATTTTTGGGGCTGACCATTCTTCATGTTTCTTTTGTACAGTAGATTATTTTTAACAAGACGCCACTAGAGGGCGGAGTTTAACCACAATTCACTTATCACAGTTCACAGTGGTGGTGATAGGAAGTTAAATATCACAGAAAGTTACTACACTACACAATACACTGCCTGACGCCTGAGACACTGCTCTCCAAGAGCTCTGTGATAAAAAAAAAAATATATATATATATATATATATATATCACCACTCTGCTTTACCAGTCTGGGTGGGTTAACCTTTGTCTAATGGTCGGCTATCGGCCCAAGGAGCGTTTAAACTTACTGTTACGAGATGCCGTTGTGAGTGAAATAAAAATAAATGTCAAAGCTGACACAACTTAAGAGATTTTACAGGATTTCCTGGTGATCTCTGGCCAACCAGCACTCGACAGGGTTTACACGTCACGATTTAGTAGCTACTCAACTCGGTTGGAACTATAACCGAGCAGGGACTGAAAAAGTACCTGCTTCCAGGAACCAGCTACAAAATTTGGCCTGTGGAACAGCAAACGATTCGAGTCGTGTATAGGTTCCATGCAGTGGGAAAGCACCATATTATCAACATATTCACATTAAACCACTGTGAATGACGTACAGGTTCCATGACTGAATTGTGCAGAAATTCTGAAAAATAAGGTGGAAGTCCCCTCTGACATTTCTGCACATCTATGTGTTTATATATTGTACATACACTTTTTAATGAAGCAGGATTGAGTCTGTGAACTATGACAGTGTGAAAAGACTCATGGGAACTCTCCACTGTGTTCATTATTGAGATGTTATAGCAATGGTGTCATGACTGGAATACATTGGTAGGGTTTAATTACACAGAGGACAGTTTGTTGTGTATCTGCTATTCAAAATAGTCCAGGTGAGATGAGCCTAGAGGGTAGGTCTGCGACAGAGAGAGAGAGAGAGAGATAGAGAGAGAGAGAGAGAGAGATGTGTGGAGGTCTCTCTGTTGGACTCTGTTGTGTACTGTAAAGCCGTGTCTCTAAGCTGTGGGTTCCGCTCTCTTCTGCCCTGTTAACTCCATTCTTTCCAGCAGTGGAGGTCAGCATTTCTGACCAGCCTGTGCTACCATGATCCAAACGCCTTGTCTCTGAGAGCACAAGACTTCACTGACCTTTAAATCCTGAAGATTATTAAACCCAGAGAGAACATGGTGCAGAAAACGAGAAAAAATCTAACAAAATAAAGTGAAATGTGCTTAGGTTGTGAACTGTCTGCATCATTACACCACGGAGGCGTAAAACCCAGTCGTTAAGAGTGGCTTGGTTTTTATTAGTTATATTTGTTATAATTCTCATAATGGTGTACAGTGGTGGTGATGGTAACCAGACGTCTGAGTGTCTGAGACATGGAGGTGTACGTCATCGTACTAATCCGATACATTCAGGTTAAGGGGAAATCGTTGAAAAGGGATTGATTACTAAACTATCATTTTAATCACAAGGAAAGCACTGTCCATAACTCATTTTAACCGCTCCACACACTCCTAACTGTCAGAGGGGACACACAACGGCCCGGTTGTTCTTCCTCTGGGAATGTGATAATGGCTTTTAGTTACTGTCTCAAGCTGTAAATGTTTACACAGCCACAAACACCACAGCGTTCTGTCGATTTTATTTTTACGTTTATGTCTTATGGCCTGTGATGGACTGCTGCCCTGTCCAGGGTGAGTTCCTGAACTCACCATCACACTTAAAAATGATGGTTCTACAAGGGTTCTTTCTTAAAGAATGTGGTTCTGTATAGAACCTGGAACACTTGAAGAACCTTTAGACTGATTAAAGGGTTCTTCAGATTGATGGAGATTGTGCCATACGATTCAACACAGCGCTTTTATGGCACCAAAACGGTTCCTCTTTTGTTACAAGCTTGGCATCTTTCATGATACAAAGAACCCAGTTCCATGCACACTGCTGCCATTTAATCTGCCCTGTGCTCTTCCATCACAGTCTGGTTCGGAGCAGCCACTACATTTGACCAGACCCTACCTCCTGGACTTATATAATTCAAGAACCAAGAAAAGGGTGAAGAAAATCTGTGATAACTTTGTACAACCCACCCCCCATAGTCTGTATATGTTGCCTAAGAGTCTGTATGTTGTGTATGTTTACTGTGCATTGTCTCTAAACTATCAGCACTTTGTATTTATTCTAGAGAGAAATAACTTCTTTGTGTGTATCCACATAAATCTGATTCTAATTCTAATTCTACAAACGGTTCTTCAAGTGTTCCAGGTTCTACATAGAACAGTATTCTTTACTCAAAGAACCATTTTTATGAGTGATATGCCCCTAATCAGAATGAATTAGAATCACTTTATCGGCCACTGTACTTGCACTCAAAGGAGTTTGTTCTCTGCATTTAACCCAATCTGTGCAGTGAAACACACATTTACACAATAGTGAACACCAGGGGGCAGTGAGCACACATATCCGGAGCAGTAAACAGCCCTAGCTACGGCTCCTAGGGAGCAGTTGGGGGCTCTGTGCCTTGCTCAAGGGCACTATAGTCATGACTTGCCGGCTCTGGGGATTGAACCATCAACCTTCCGGTTATAAACCCAGTTCCCTTACCACCAGGCCCCGGCAGTTACCGAACATGACTGTAGAGTTCATTTTATTGTGTGTTTTACAGATGGCAGTAAGCACACACACACACACACACACACACACACAGTGGCAGTTAATGGCCAGTCTAATGATGTAACAAAAAGCCAACCTGCTCATTCAGCCCTTAACAAAAGATGCAAATGTGGGCAGTTAAACAAACATCCCAATGGCTTCTGGCTCCTCCAAAATCTACTGGGCACACACCCATACAGACACAAACACATTTGTAAGCCTTTGGCATTTTTTACAGACTGTCCAATCCCACTTAGGCCTCTGAAATCCTGGACTCCTTCCATCACGCTCTGTGGTAACCATGGAGACACACTGTTTTTCCCGCGTGGATTCAAGGGCCTGAGGGAAGTCTGCCAAATTCCCTTCTTGCTCTAAACTGCTGATCAGGCCACAGGAGTCTGCTTCATTAAGCCGGGGGAACCCCTGCCATAACCCCACCCACCTCCAGCACATCACCCAAAAACAAACAGATCACCACAATTCCCAAGAATCAGAGCAAATCCGCTGGGATTACAATGGTACACTGGACTTGTTCTCGAAAACGTAGACCTGCTGATCAAACGTCGTCAACCGGCACCTCTCAGCATGCTTCAAGACCATGAACAACACTTTACTCATCAAAGTACTGTCATCAAAATCAGACTGTACAGCTATCCTCTGACACCTCTGATCTTTTATATAGATGAACATTCATGATACACTGAAAGATCTCTGAAAGAAACCCTGACTGTCTCTCTCTCTTTCTCCCTCTCTCAATGAGGAGAGATGTCTAAACACACACACTAGTGCACTAAGGACAGTCAGCAAACACACACCCAGAGCGGTGGACAACCGTCCCAAAGCCTGGAGAGCAGGTGGTTAGGCACCTTGCTCAAGGGCATCTCACCTGAGGGAGGAGGCCTCACTGTTCTCTCACTCCCTCTGGCCCTATTTTTCCTGCACGTTGAGGGGATTGAATCAGAAACATTTCAGTCCCACGCCCATATTATTAACCCTTAAAAATAAAAATACGAAATTGTATAAATAGTTGGTTGTGTCTTATATAGTCCCCAAAAACCCAATATTTTCAGCTTTTTTTGGCTATTTCACATCCCCACAGAAAGCACTTGCCTCTCCATAGAGCACTAGTGCTGTGTAAATGCAGTACAATCCTCAGCTGAAGATAGTTTCCACAGAGAAAATGGAATGTAATGTCCCATTAAATCCACTTAAGGTCAGCTCCTGGTATGTTAGGATTGCGCTGATCTGCCAGTTTAAGCTTCTATCACACACATACACATTCACCTTGTTGGGCCCAGGGATTTATCAGAGTCATGTGAAGCCCCTGGACACAAATCTATTTGGAAAGCCACCACACTCCAAAAATTACTTGTAATAAGAGTCTTTAAAAACCCTGAAAAGTGATGTTTAAATTGTCTCTGCTTTTACGTTTTACTGTAAATTAAGTGGATGGTGGCCAAATTTATGGACAGTTTTACCTCCCAACAGATTCGTGCCCAGGAACCCAAGACTTTGGAGCTGTGAGGCAGAGACATGTCAGTATGCATTATTATGTCTATGGACAATAGATCAGTTTTGTCCAACCAACAGTGGCTGTAGATACAGGCTGTAAATAAGCTTCCTGTCACTGAAAAACAAAACAGAGGGAGCTGAAGTGATGAGTGAGTGTGATCTGCTGTTATAAACACAACGTCAGTCTCCATACTGCATGTCTGTCAGAAATGACCTATCTCTCTGTAGCTATTAGATCATAACCAAAGCCTCTACCGACTGGATATCTGACACATGCAGTTTACCTCAGGCACACCGTCAATTTACTGTCCCCTTTTTCAGTTAGCCGGCAGACTCCAGCACTCAAGGAGACACTGGACAGTTCAAGATTTTCCCAAACTGCAACGAGACAAGATACAACAGTCCAAAATAAAGAAAAATGAAGCAGAACCAGAATTCAAATATGGCACCTTGGCCATTTCAGGTGTTTATTTTCAAAATAAGGGCGGCACGGTGGCACAGCAGGTGGTGTCGCAGTCACACAGCTCCAGGGACCTGGAGGTTGTGGGTTCGATTCCCGCTCCGGGTGACTGTCTGTGAGGAGTTGGTGTGTTCTCCCTGTGTCCGCGTGGGTTTCCTCCGGGTGCTCCGGTTTCCACCCACGGTCCAAAAACACATGTTGGTAGGTGGATTGACGACTCAAATGTGTCCGTAGGTGTGAGTGTGTGTCTGTGTTGCCCTGTGAAGAACTGGCGCCCCCTCCAGGGTGTATTTGCTCCTTGTGCCCAATAATTCCAGGTAGGCTCTGGACCCACCGCGACCCTGAAGTGGTTACAGATAATGAATGAATTTTCTAAATGTTCTTTGGACTGATCCAACAGAAGAAACAGTATTGCAAGTTTTACATTCTGAGGTTAAGTACTCAGTAAAGAAACACATCCCAGCTGCATTCGTACATTAATGAATTGATTGATTGATTGTCTGTAATCGCTTATCCAGTTCAGGGTCGGGTTGTGTCCTGAGCCTACCTAGAATCACTGGACGCTAGGCAGGGACAGACCATGGACGTGGCGCCAGTCCTTCGCAGGGTGACACACACTTTATAAATGCGACCTGTTATTAAAGCTTACTAGAATATTATTATATTTTATTCATAAAGCCATATTAAAAATCGATTTTTATATGTTAAAGATATCAATATCAAAACATTAATGATATACTCTGTCAGTATGAAATGCAGGTGTGCAACTTAAATCACAAAAAGTTTAATATATATTCATTAAAAGTGTTTATCATAAATTATTTTAGACTAAAGAATGGAAAAAACAAAAAACCCAAAATGAAACCACCATGCCCCATGGCGGTTCATACCTTGTTTAGCCTTGGATGTTGAGGGAGGAGAAAGCACTGTTAGGACCTTGGTGATTCAACCAGCAACCTTTTAATCCGAAGACATTGAGGGGTTTAATTTGGGATTAACCCCTGTGTATTTCTCATGCTGTGATGTTTTGAAGCCTCTCTTCAAGAGGTACTATGGCCCCCTACTGGACTGGCATGATAATACAGCCATTTTCTTATTCGCCTGGACTGGGACATTTTCAAAAGGAGAGGAAAATATTTTTAAAAATAAATGGATGTGTTGCCTAAGTTCTTCATAGAAGCATTGAGACTGAACGTTGGTCCTGTAATGGTCAGTTCTGTCGACTAATCCAGCTTCCTGGAAGTACAGTTGACCCTGTGTGTTCTCATCCAAAAGCCCTGTAATGGAAATCCTGCTCAGCGTTAAAAGCATCGATTCAGTTCACGCGCCTGCAGCTACAACGAACACCGCCGGCTGTGGTGTGGTGTATGAAGTGATGAGCAGTTTATCACTGTCACACCAAACCCTCAAACTGTAATTCAATATCTTGAATCTTTTGACTGATGAAGAAACGTTTCTTTTCGTCTTCTGCTGGGTAAGGACCACGTAGTTCATAAGGTTAGAATCTGGACACATACTCATCCCTTATGGATGACCTCCCCTCCATCCATCACTGCCATTGTTTGTGTTGAACCCTTTCCTGAAATACTTTATTGACTGTTTCAGTTTTAAAAACTGCAGGACCTGAAGTCAAACAGTACATTTGGCCGAAGCCCTTGTGAAATAGGGCGTGAACAATGAGCTGTCGGACCTCAGATGACTCGCACCGTCTCTCTGTGTGAGGGACACACTCCTGTTTATCCATTAGATTTACTACCAGTGGTTCTGGATTGGGCTCCTCAAACCTCTGGGTCTTCTATATTTAAAAGATGACATATTATAAAGTGTTACCAACTAACAAATCACTTGTTCAGTGCATGCGCACATTCATTTCTGCATCTAGAGCCCACCAACACACACACTGTGAAACAACACCACTCAGGCTGTTTTCTGTGGGCTAAGTCAGTCCTGTCCAATCACAGCGCTGGCCCATCTTTATGTAAGAGCGCAAAGGAAGTTAAAACGGAGCAAAACAGACAAAATGAGTTTGGAGGAATACGCGCACTGAGTGAAAACTGAGAAAACATAAACAGAGAAGAAAGAGAACTGAGCAAAAATGGCTAAAAGGAGTCAAAGCATCTGCTCCTCATCTCTCACTGCTGTGCGCTCAGGACTGGGTGAACAGGGAGTGGCTAGTTTTCATTTAAAGGAACAGGAGCTAGGCTAGCCATTTTGAATATTGGTGTTTAGTAAAGAACGCAAGCATTTTTGCTTTAAAACTGCAGTGTTCCCAAGACATGGAATCAGACAGACAGGGTTTATGACATCACATACCTAAGGAGCCAGTCTTGTCAATGTGCAGGGTGGGTGTTTTGAGGGCAGCAGAGAGGTAGATGGAGATAAAAGAGGGTGGGTGGGGGGCTAAGTGAATATTTATAGATCTGGGCATCGTGAGAGAAGTTACATTTAAAGTTCTATTATGGAAAGAATATATTGATGGGCAGAGATGAGTGTACAGGGGGTAAATCGATTACCATTTGGGGGTCTTTTAAATGGAGATCACAACATTTCCACAGGCTTTAATCTGTCATGTAGAGGCAGTTCTTGACTGTGGGGCAGTAGGAGGCTCCAGCAAGTGGGTGGGCATCAGGAGGGAGTTATAAATCCAGGCTGAATCGGAGTGGTCAGTGTGTAGCTCAGAGCTAGACACCTCCACGCTTCTAAACAGAGGAAACACGCTAGTAACTGTGGATAAAGTGACCGTTAAGTTTAGTACAGGCTCCGAAAGGCAGTGGCCATGCCCCGGTTCTCTTCCACGATCTCCTCTTACCGCAAGCGTTTCGGAGAGGAGCGCAGCCGCCTGTTCTCCTCGCCGCAGCGCGCGCGCACGTCCCACGCGCCGCAGTTACACGCCATCCATAGCAGCAGGGCGCGCGTGCACGTTCCCGTGCCCGTGGCCTTGTCCGGGCCCTCGCCGGACTTCAGGCTGAGCGATGCCGTGAACGCAGAGTTCCGCGCCACGCGCACCGACGAGCGCGCGCAACTGCAGACGCTCAACGAGCGCTTCGCGAGCTACATAGAAAAGGTGCGCGCGGCCGAGCAGCGGAACCGCGTGCTGAGCGCCGAGCTCGAGCACCTTAAACGCGGACAGGGGGCCTCGCGCACCGCGCACGTCTACGAGGAGGAGGTGAGTGGGCTTCGCGCGCACATGGACGAGCTGAGCGCGGAGAAGGCGCGCGCAGAGGTGACCAGGGACAACCTCATGCAGGACGTTGAGAGACTGCGAGAGAAGTGAGTGGATGGGGTTAATTTGGGTTTATATGATATATTTAACGTATATTTAAAAACATTTCCAGGTAGTTGCAGTGGTTGCAATGTTGCTTGCTATGTGCATCTATGTGGTTGCTGTGGTTTCCAAGGTAGCTGTTAAGTTTTGGCTGTTGTTGCCATAATGGTTGCTATAGTAACGGTGTGGTTGCTGTGGCTTCCAAGGTGTGAGTTAAGTATCTTTGTTTACCAAGGTGTTTTTTGTAGTAACTAAGTGGGTGTTATAGTTTCTAAAGTGGTAGCTGGATTGTTGCTATTTTGCCAAGCTACTTGTTATGGTATCTATGTGGTTGATAGGGTGCTCATGTGGTTGTTCTGATTTCCATCATGGCAGGTAAATTGTTGCTCTCTATAGAAACTACATGGTTGCTGTGGTTTCCAGTGTGGTAGCTAGCTTTTGCAACATAGTCAAGGTGCTTGCCATGGTATTTGTTTGGTTGCTATGGCTTCCATATTGTAGAAAGATCGTTGCTACATTGCCAAGGTGGTTGCTATGGTATCTATATGGTAGCAGGGTTTTCCGTATACATTTACATACTTGCTTACGTGATTTCTATGGTTTTCAAAATGATAGCTAAGTTGTTGCTATGGTTGCCAATGTGGTAGCTATGGTATCTATGTGGTTGTTGTAGTTTGGGGACCTACATCTTTGGACACGCTCACCCAGTCACTCACAATCACTATCGTACTTCTTCATGTTTAGGAACATAGATGCCGTTCAGTGCTTCACATCAAAGCTGCATTCTTGTTTGGTTAATATTGCAGTTGCTAACATTTTAAATCTGTTATCACAAAGCTGTGACGTGGCCTTCTCTGATTGTTTACAGGCTTCAGGATGAGATTCTACAAAGAGAAGAAGCTGAGAGCAGCATGAAGGGCTTCAGACAGGTACCAGTCCAGAGGCTGTTACAGAATCAGTGTGTATTTCTTGGAAGAATGGATTTCTGAAGCTGCACATTGCTCTGTATTCTATGTCACACCCATAAAAGGATATCTGGGTAGCAGCTGTTTTTGAGAAAAATGAATGGTGCTGTTTTGTGGGTTTTTTAAATTCTGAACCATACTCAATATTCTCTACGTTAATTAAAATGTTCAGCAAAAACGCTAACCTTTCTAAACACTGAACTGACATCATAAGACAGGCAGCTTCACCAGAATACTCCACACAGACTATATCTTGGAGGTGGTGGTAGCTTGTGTGTTATAGAATAGTGTTTCAGTGCAGTTGCTAACATGAGCATGACACCAAGCATTAAATATCAACATGACTTCAAAGGTTCATGGTCCAATGTTCCTGCTCATTTTAACCCTCTGTGATCTAAAGTCCTTTAAGTGTACTTGCTCTGTATATGTTTAGTGAACTGTTCAGAAGTTCATCTCGCAGCAAACAAAGGTCATTCTGCCCTAAAGCTGAAAGTCTGAATCTGATTTTAGAAACTCTTCACTCTCATTTGAAAATGAGAGTTCACTAAACAATGCAGACCAACACACAAATCCACCAGTTACACCCGGTCAGAGACAGATGACCTATATCTCATGTATCTTAACTTCCCTTGTAGCCTGATAACTCCAGATGTGAGCCACATGATCTGGAGATAAGGTGGATTGGAAAGGGCTGACTCTACAGATTCAGGAACCCTCAGAGGAGTAATATACTGTAATTAACTCTATTTTGACCCACAACTCATTGAAACAAGCAAAACTGTGCCTGGCATTTAACCCATTCAGGGAAGTGAACACAAACACTGTGGGATAGGTGCCTTACTTGAAGAAGCCCAGCAATGAATGTTGAGGGAGGAGACAGTGCTGTTCCTTCACCCCCAATATTTCCTGATAGTCCACATCAAACCTTCTGTCTCAAACTAGTTTCTTTAGGCATTAGGCCAGGTTCCGACAGAGATCAAGTTTAGAAACTCAGAAATCCATGAAATATAGTACAGTGCATTATGTCCTGTATCATTATTATGTTTTAATTATTTATACAGTATTTGACACCTACGATTGTGGGAAAACACTGTTTTCTCTCTGGTTTGTTTACGTTAAGAAGCTCTGAGTCTTTTAAGGTGGAACAGTGTGTTTGAGGGAAAAACAACTGTTGTTTGCATGTGGCTGACGTTTAACTTGTCTGTAAGTTTATATTCACTGTTTGAATTACTACAGAAACACATTTGTAACTGGAGTTGTTTAGTTTTGCAGCACATTTGGTAATGCACTTTTCCCATCTCTCAAGTTTGGAGTCATTTCCACCTTAACTGATCTGAAACAGTGAAAGTAAGTCAAAATCACCAACCAATGGAGGAGGAATAGAGCAATATCCTCATCTCAGTTTGTGCTTTTCAACGTTTGGAGTTCTTCATTGTCTAAAAACTCCAGACGCCTCTTCCATGGGCAGAGAGAGCCCCTTGTGGGGCTTTGTAAAACATGATACACGGGTTCTGAGCACACAAACAGACTAGCAGCTAGCAAATAAAAAGAAAATTAAAGGAAAATCATGAACTTCGCTTTTTACATTTACACAAATATAAATTAATTCATCCATCCATTATCTGTAAGCACTTATCCAATTCAGGGTCGCGGTGGGTCCAGAGCCTACCTGGAATCATTGGGCGCAAGGCGGGAATACACCCTGGAGGGGGCGCCAGTCCTTTACAGGGCAACACAGACACACACACATTCACTCACACCTACGGACACTTTTGAGTCGCCAATCCACCTACCAACGTGTGTTTTTGGACTGTGGGAGGAAACCTGAGCACCCGGAGGAAACCCACGCAGACACTGAGAACACAGCACACTCCTCATAGACAGTCACCCGGAGCGGGGATCGAACCCACAACCTCCAGGCCCCTGGAGCCGTGTGACTATGACACTACCTGCTGCACCACCGTGCCGCCCCCCAAATATAAATCATGACTAAAATTTTAACCTAAATTTTAAAAAATGTTACTGTGACCATTCCATAAATGAAAAATTCAGACACCTTCTCTGGTCCAAAATCTTTCCACTGATTCTCCATATCACAGGGGCACTGTGCCCCTAACTCTCATAATGTGGAAGGGATAACTGTATTAACAAGAATCCTTGGGTAAAACCCCTAACAATACATACACTTACATCTGTAACAGCTGTATGTCGTCCTGGATGAGACAAAGTGCCAAAGCCCATAAACTAAACTTAAAAGGTCTGTAAGAACTCTTCAAGATGAACTGGGGCTCATTAGTTTTGACGCTGATGAACCCTGACTGTGGTGTTAGGGGATGATTTCAGAGATTCCGCTGTTGGCAGTGAGCTCAGCTGTTTTGGACACAGAAGCGGTGATGTGGATCGGCGGTCATCACACTTGAAAAGGCGAGCAGAATTACGCATGTGTGTAGCCATGTATTTAGCTCTTTGTCAGGACCCTCGCCAAACGTATTCCAAATTCGAATCAATCATTTATAAATACATCCCACTTTTGCTGCAGTGGCAGCTTCTACACTTCTTGGAAGGCTTTAGACTAGATATTGGGACATTGCTGTGTGTATTTGATTGCAGCCAGTCAAGAAAACTTTAGTGAGGTCAGGTATATGCTGAAAGTCAGTGTCTACAGCAGGAGCACCTCCAAATAACTGAATTCACTTATTATCAAAGGTGTCTACAAACGTTTGTACAGATGCAGCTTGACCGGTGGCATACTGTGAATATCAGCAAATATCTGTGTAAACAAACAAACACAACAACCAGGCACCTGCACCTGCACCACACACACACACACACACACACACACACACACACCCGCATGTGTTTTGAGATAAAATGATAACATCTGTACAGGAACTTCTGCAGCTGTAAGTGGAATATTGAGCAATTATAGACAAACATTAAAAAGGACATGTAACACTTTTCCAAATTTTCCAACAGTGAACACAGTTTCTTAATGAAACATCTGTGACCACAAGGATCAAACCCCACAGCAGTGTTCGCCTCCTGTTTCAGAGCGGCCAGTCTCAGAATGATCAGCAGATGCTCCACAGCCCTAAATTGAGTCAGACTACAAATCTAGTGGAGTGAAGAATACTGTACAGATACAGACTTTTTTGGGCTTTCAGACAGACATCTGTTTTGAGACAGACTGCTTTGACTTAAAGCCTGATGCTATGTGTCAGAGTTAATATTGTTTTAGGGCACAGCCGAGACTAGGCAGATTTTTGGAGGCCTGAATGTGTGTTTGGACATTGTTTTGTAGGACTGGACAGAATTCTTTCACATTGCACTGCAGTTAGAGCTTGATACCATGTGTCAGACAGAGGCAGAATGTTCTCACACAGTATCTGGGTTCTCTTAAACATTTCAGGCCTAGTTGGACTGGATCATCAGGGCAGGGAACGGCAGGCTGGCTGCTGCAGGGTCACTGGACTGAATGGCTGGCTTTGTCTGTGGCATTAGAGCCGGGAAAAGCTGTTTCACCACTGATTCCCGTGTGCCCTGAAAAAGCAAACCGTTGTGGCGCTATTGGATGCCAAAGCTGAGAAAGTGTGTGTGTGTGTCTACCAGGAATATATCACATTGTGGTGACTTTACACACTCACGTTGTGAGGACTTTAAATCCTTGTGGGGACATCCAGCTGGTCCCCACAGCGTAAATCATTACAATTTAAGGTGAAGACGTTTTAAAATTGGGTTTAAGCTACTTATACTTTTGTGTTTATAAAGGAATTATAAAGGGAACAGTGTCTGTGATTGCTCCAACAGGACGTGGACAATGCTGCACTTGCCCGAATGGATCTGGAGCGGAAAGTGAGCTCTCTACAGGACGAGATTGCCTTCCTGAAGAAGCTCCATGAGGAGGTCGGAAGTGTTGTACTACATCACACTTTGGTCCATTTAACATTTTCTCACCCAGCAGTGTCTGCTCTCTTATAGCTGCGTAACAAACACGCTATGAAATTGTGTCGCTCTAAAGCGTGTTCACACATCTCAGTGTGAAAAATGAATGATTCTGGCCAGAGTCCCCACATCCAGGTTGTAATATTCATTCACTGGACACTTTATTAGACATCTAGCTAGTGTACACTTAGAGACTGTACTCCATTTTATAGCCCCACCGTCATAATATCTGGACCACAGTAGCTCTGTGTTTAGTAATAGACCAGTGACGAATGAGGTAGCGGGGGATTGATACATTTGCTCACAGATGGGCTACATTTCTTTATTTTACACCAATGCAGTGGACATTTAGTGGACGGTGTTATTTATAAAGTGGTCAGTGAATTGCAGTACAGGTTTCTATTGAACTAGAAGATAAATATAAAGTACCTTGTGTTCTCTCCTCTCTCTGATGATTCTTTAGGAAATTGCTGAGCTGCAGGTTCAGATCCAACAACAGTCACAGGTGGATCTGGAAGTGGTTAAGCCCGACCTGACCTCTGCCCTCAGGGATGTCCGGCTGCAGTACGAGAACCTGGCCACCAAGAACATCCAGGATTCTGAGGAGTGGTACAAGTCTAAGGTGCCGACCACAAGGCTTAGGTTTTCCATGTGCAGACCAAGTGTTTATTTTAATCTTGGCACCAATCTTGCGTTTACGATGGAAAAGTTTGCTTTCTCAGCAAATCAGTGCTTCTTTTGGCCAGCCCCCATATCTCTCTCTCTCTCTCTCTCTCTCTCTCTCTCAAACTAGCTCCATCCTGCAGGCAAAAAACTGCTGATTTCAAACCCTGGTTAATTAACACAACAGATGACCATATGTCCGAGGCCTTGAGGCCTGATCTGAGTTGCTGCAACAGAAAGGGTCTGTGGGTTTGATGAGCAGCAGCACAGTATAAACACAAGGCACTTAAGCTGGACGCTTTAATCTCATTACTGCTCGCGACTGTCTGCTTCTCTCTTCTGACCTCTCACAGAGTTCAACAGAACTACACCCGAGGTTCTTGTCACAGACCTCTCATGACTTAAATCTCAAAAACAGGTCTTTAAAAGAGATCAAATTTGACTTAGTTTCCATATATGGACCGAAAAGTCAACATAATTTAGCAGTGCTTTTGGCCAGCAATTATTAATTGCATATAAATCTAATAACTCATTAATTAATGCTCAGTTCCTGCTGTAAAGTTATCATTATTAAGATAAACCAACTTATTCATATGGAACAAGTATCATTTTTTAAAACCTAATTTTAAAGAGGCTTAAAATATTCTCTCAAGTTCAAGATTATAATGATTTTTTTTATAATAAGTGAATGAATTTAAACTAATTATATTAAAGGAAAATAATGTTTTTAAGCTTCAGCATATCTGTTTTTCAATCATAACATTTTAGGAGCTGTGTATTATGTTATATCTGCAATATATCTGAATATAATTCCTATGAGCTGACAGCCTGGTTTTGTTCCTCTTATCGTCTGTATATCGAGTTCATAGATCTCAGGTTTTCATTACTTGTCCGTGCTGTGTGTGGATTTATAGTTTGCGGATTTGACTGAAGCTGCTAACAGGAATAATGAAGCTCTGCGTGCGGCCAAGCAGGAGGTCAGTGAATACCGCCGCCAGGTCCAGGCTCTGACCTGTGACGTGGACGCCCTCAAGGGGACAGTAAGTGTATTGCATGTAGCACCTTAAACACAGGAATCTCGTGGAAATTAGGCATTTCACACCAATTCAGGGCTCCACAAACCAACACAACATAATCATACGTAGCAATATATATATCTGGATATTTCTCAATTTCTTTGGCACTCTTGCTGTTTCACAACACATCCCACAAGCCAAGAATTAGCATTAGCATTTTCATAAACACTAGTTGACCCAGGAAAAGTAAAAATGTTTTTTTTCTGAACACGTTAATACAGATGCTAATATGTTTTTCCTGCTTACTGACTCCTTGTTGTTGGATAAACAGACTTAGATCAAGCTTGTGTCTGGTTAGAATTGACCTATAAGCAGTCACTTAGGTCACCACACCACAGGATGCCAACTATGTATTTGTATTTTTAATGTATTTAAATACATTGGTCCCATAGTAAGTTCTAATATATATTATAAGATACTTTTTAATTTTGTGGTGTCCCAGTGGGATGTCGCTTAGTGCCCAGTTCACACAGTTAGTCAGGTGTTTTTTTGTTTTTTTTTAAATGTGGGAAGACACATGAGTAGAACACACAAAACTCTTCACAGACCTAAGTGACATAAGGAGAGGATCAAATCCAGCTGTGGAGTGTCATGGTGGTGGAGTGCCACTATGTGGGCCCCTATCTCTTGCTCTAACATATACAGGGGTTGGACAATGAAATTGAAACACCTGGTTTTAGACCACAATTATTTATTAGTATGGTGTAGGGCCACCTTTTGCGGCCAATACAGCGTCAGTTCGTCTTGGGTACGACATGTACAAGTCCTGCACAGTGGTCAGAGGGATTTTAAGCCATTCTTCTTGCAGGATAGTAGCCAGGTCACTACGTGATGCTGGTGGAGGAAAACGTTTCCTGACTCGCTCCTCCAAAACACCCCAAAGTGGCCCAATAATATTTAGATCTGGTGACTGTGCAGGCCATGGGAGATGTTCAACTTCACTTTCATGTTCATCAAACCAGTCTTTCACCAGTCTTGCTGTGTGTATTGGTGCACTGTCGTCCTGATACACGGCACCACCTTCAGGACACAATGTTTGAACCATTGCATTCACATGGTCCTCCAGAATGGTTCAGTAGTCCTTGGCAGTGACGCGCCCATCTAGCACAAGTATTGGGCCAAGGGAATGCCATGATACAGCAGCCCAAACCATCACTGATCCACCCCCATGCTTCACTCTAGGCATGCAACAGTCTTGGTGGTACGCTTCTTTGGGGCTTCTCCACACTGTAACTCTCCCGGATGTGGCGAAAACAGTAAAGGTGGACTCATCAGAGAACAATACATGTTTCACATTGTCCACAGCCCAAGATTTGCGCTCCTTGCACCATTGAAACCGACGTTTGGCATTGGCATGAGTGACCAAAGGTTTGGCACAGATGCACCAGCAAGACGTGCACCAACAATTTGTCCTCTTTTGAACTCTGGTATGTCACCCATAATGTTGTGTGCATTGCAATATTTTACCCTCTGCTAATTAACCCTTCACACGCTGCTCTTACTGGTGCAATGTGCAATTAATGAAGATTGGCCACCAGCCTGGTCCAATTTAGCCATGAAACCTCCCACACTAAAATGACAGGTGTTTCAGTTTCATTGTCCAACCCCTGTAGATTAGCAGAACATGCTAATTAAAGATAAATTGGCCTTTTTGCAAATAGACACTGTAAAGAATTTCTTCTCAGTATTTTTCTTGCTCTAATTGACTTTTTTTAGGACTCATTTTTAGACGGAGAGAAAATGATATTTTTCAGTGCACAATCCTAGAATTAGGTTTGGGAATCAATACAGCCTACAATATAACTAGGTTACCTCACTCTTTCCCTCTGTTTGTAGAACGAGTCTCTGGAGCGCCAGATGAGAGAGATGGAAGAGAACTTCGGAAATGAGTCCTCAGGTTACCTGGAAACCATAAGCCATCTAGAAGAGGACATCCAAAACATGAAGGAAGAGATGGCCTGCCACCTGCGGGATTACCAGGATCTGCTCAATGTCAAAATGGCACTGGACATCGAGATTGCTACCTACAGGAAGCTCCTGGAAGGGGAAGAATGCAGGTGAGTGAAGACCTCATGTTAACACCTTAGGCCTGTCACAAAAAAATTCTTCTATTTAGCTCTAGTTTATCAATACTAATAAAAAAGCTATAACTGATGTAAACATTCATGCAATGTCTGTAACCACTTATCCAGGTCAGGGTCACAGTGGCTCTGTAGCCTGGAATCATTGGGTGCAAGGCAGGAACACACCCTGGAGGGGGCGCCAGTCCTTCACAGGATGACACACACACACACAGACACAGACCTATAGACACTTTTGAGTCACCAATCCACCTACCAATGTGTGTTTTTGGACTGTGGGAGGAAACCGGAGCACCCGGAGGAAACCCACGCAGACACAGGGAGAACACACCAAACTCCTCACAGACTCCTCAACACCCGGAGCGGGAATTGAACCCACAACCTCCAGGTCCCTGGAGCTGTGTGACTGCGACACTGCCGTGCCGCCCCTGATGTAAACACAGTTATTTTAATATGTTAATAAATTCAGAAGACAGAAGGATTGGGTAATATGGCAAAATAATATCATGATACAAATTTAAATATATCCTTTCAAAATAGGTGGTTCTATATTGGTGTAAAGGTCTATTTTGGTGGCTGTATTTTATAATCTATACTCTTGTTCTTGTAGAATTTCAACCACTGTGCCGGACTTTTCAACCCTAACTTTAAGAGGTGAGTGTACGCGTGTACGTCTGTTATGTCTTTAGATGTTAATACCTTATATGACTTGTAACTCACTCACTCACTCACTCATGTTTAGCAAATTGCTCCACAAAAGGCAATATTAAGTGCTTTGCATCAATGACACTTTGTTGTTGTTTATTACCAAAGAGAACCATTGGTGGAAAATTTTTCCCACAGAAACCATGACGGAGTCCAGGCCCATGACTGAAACTACAGTAACCAAGAAGGTGCTGATTAGGACCATAGAGACCAAAGATGGTCAGGTGGGTTTTAGCCCACTAAGTACATGTAAAACATTTCAACTAGAGCACAATATTTTAGTCAGTAAACCTCAAGCACACAGTGATCTAGCTTTAAACCAGTTATAATAATGCCCAGATATGGATTAGCACTCTGTACTGGGTGAACCCCTTACTGCCAAATGCAGTCCTTCAGGTGGACAGTCGTTCCAGTTTGAGAGTATGCTATGTGCATTTGTCTACCGCTTCTCGCCAGTGTGTGTGTGGATTGATTGTTAAATGGAATTACAGTATGTGTTGATTGTAAAATTATGGTCAATATTCCCTCCCAGCAAATGTCCAAAACTCAAGATGTGGGCTTGGTCTCACAGTGGTGCTTGACGTCACGGCTTTTGGTTAATGCCACATTTTCAGAACAAGTAATACCCACTGGTTTAAATGACCATAGGAAGAATGACCATAAACTGCTCCATCTTTAAAATGTAGGATTTCTGTATCAGCTTTCCTTATTTTGGAGTAAGACAATTTGTCATCACTCTCACATCTCTCAGGAACTGGATGTCAGATGCAGTTTGATTGGTTTAAGTGTATGAAGCTATTGCCATTTTAACTGGATTAGCTGTTTGTAGTTTGTTTTATTGTCCTTTACCTTTATTTGTTCTTATGAATTTATTACAATTTGTTCATCGATCCTGATACAACAGTCACTCGATTCAGGTCTGAAGTGATATCCTTCATTTTGTGATGCTCATACTGTAACAGTACATTTGCAAACAGCTTTTCTACAAGTTAATACTCTATAATTCACTGTAAAAGCCATGTCCATATGCTTCCTTTATTGCTAAATGCACTGCAATAATATCTGTGTTAGTGTGCAGACACATCACATACAGAGCCCAATTTGTTTAAACCAGATTTTAAACAGATTCATACAGAAATTAGATCATGATCAAAGTAACACTGAGAGTTAAGTTATTAGCTGCTAGCAGTAGATAGCTGATTTCTTTTGCCACAATATTCAAGCATTGTTAGTCTTTTGACCTTTCTATGGTTCTCATAAACCTCTTCTTGGCTTAACTTGATATTCTACAGGTGATTAATGAATCTACGCAGAACCATGAAGATATGGAGTGACCAGAAACTGGCCCCAGTGGACCTCACACCTCGGTCAGACTCGCCCAGCAAAACAACAACAACTGAATCACTTACACTCCCTATAGACCTTCAGACACAGCTGCCACCCCTCAGTGAACACGAACCATAGCTTTCCACTGCCTTTTCAGCCATAGAGAACTCTTACTTCCACTGTCTAGATGATGAAGTTACAGTAATGGACAGCAATAGCAATAGCGGCCAGCTGAGGCCTATTTCAGTGTTTATTTACTTATTTACTGTTTAGTTCAGAATAGCCCTGCTTTTTGCCACAGAATCCACAGAATATTTTCAGTAATTATTTGCACCAATAAAATTTGTGGAGGATGGAGACATTGATGTATGTTCTTTCATTGTCAGATAATGTTTGGTTTATGTGGGTTACTGAGAGATCAAGAGGAGATTTAAATGAATACTCCAGTGTATCCATCTCTCACTCCTCATTACTCACTAGCAGCTCAACACAGAATCACTCTATTTTACACACAGACAGCCAGTAGTGTCGTAGGTAATCTGAGAACGACTATGAGGGAAATGTAAGTTATTTTAGTATAATGATAGAGCTTTTTTTGTTATAATAGACTATAGACAATAGAAATTGACCGTAAATCATAAATAATGGATAAATATACAGTATATGTGAGCACATGTAGGAGCAATAAGTATATGAGTCTTGCGCAAAATAATGAGCATTATTTTATATATATATTTTTATATTTAATGAATAGGCATTACCATTACCATTTTGGATTTTAAATATATACTTTTTAGATCTGGAAAGAATATCAGTATTTTCTTAAGAATTTGATTAGATACCGTTCTTTTAATTGAAAACGTCCATAACTATGCTGTAATTATAAAGGCTGACCACTGTGTAGAGAAAATGACTCTTATTGTGATTTAACTGTTAAAAAAAATAATTCTGCCATCAGGAAATCTAAAATCACAGCAACAATTCATTTCTGACCCCTGATTAAAATAAAAGACTTGGAGATTTAAACATCAATCCTCAAACACATCCCATGTTAAAGTAGATGAGTTGTCTGACCTGGTGTGTGTTTGTTTGGAAGGGGTGGTTTCGTTGGTTCTCTTGTTTACAGCTGGGGTAACCCAGTCCTCCCCTGGTACAGCCGCTGTTCCCACTGGCATCCATGGAAGTACAACTTGTTTGCCAGAATCTTTTGAATGTCTTATGATCCCATTAATAATTTGAAGGCCTTCAGAGAATGTTGGTGTTACACAAAATAAAGTGTTTTGTTAAATTATTTTTTGATATCAAAAGATAACTTCACTCTGTGATGGAGGTCAGTTGACAGTGTTCTCTCTTAGAAATTCTTTTTCTCTCAAAAGCAAGTCCAAAGGAGTCTAGTTTTGTCATTTGTCACATATAATCCACTGATATTTTAGTAATGGGGAGGTAGTTTATTATGTTAGTCCACAATATACACCAGGGTCCCATCAGAAGTCCTTGAGGGTAATATTAGCTTGAGACTCACGTCCATTGTGTTTCAAACAGTGGCATTTGGTTTTGGGGGAAATGTCATGTGATCCCCACTAATAAAGGACAGAGTGCTTTTACAGAGATAGAAATTTAACTGGGAGATAAATTAATCACTTTCTTTGAGCTCTACGTTTAGAAATTTAAACGTATAATAATGTCTGGTTATGTTAGGTTTAGAGTTGCCACAGCCGTGTTCTTTACAGTTTAAATCGACAGACTCTTGCTTGTATTTAGACTTTACAGTTTACAATTGATTCCCGTTGTACATTTAGATGTTTTGAACTCACACTTACTCTTGACTCACAATTACGTACCTGTATAGTTTAAAAATATTGCTCGAGTTTGAGATTTATTGACTCGGTTTCGTGTTTGAGGGAAAAGTGGACAGTGTTTACTTCGCTGTTGTTTACGGAGTCGTTCGGTCGCCCCCCGCGCGCGAGGGGAGGAGCTGAGCTCGACCCGGGAAGGCGGGAAAAAGTAAGAAGAAGAAACCGCCTCACCTGTGAGCCGTAATAATAACACCGGGAGCGCGCGCCCTCCGTGTGTGTTTGTGTGTTGTGCTGTTGGCGATGGAGCCGCGCGCTGCGCCGTGAGCCCCGCGCGCATGGGCTCCGTGTCCTCGGCACTGGCGCGAGCGCGCCCTGCGCTGCTGCACGTGAAGGTTGGATCAGAGCCGGAGAGCGAGCGAAGAGAGAGACAGAGAGAGAAGGAGAAGGAGAAAGAGAGAGAGGAGCACGAGCAAGAGAGGAGGAAGAAAGAGGGGAGGGAGTACAGAGCCGGTGAGTTTTAACCAGTGTCTCCACTTATAGGTTTAGAGTCCAATTTAAGATTTAACTCTTTATGGTGCACTTAAACTACACCGTAAATTCACCAGTGTTACATCAGCACTATTAGTTATTAACACTATTAACCTGCAGATGACACTTAATAGTTTACAATAACTTTGCTCCATATTATTTGAGCAGGCACATTATAATCAGTTAATTTTACCCAATAAGAGCCTCTGTTGTTGCTGCTCTGGGCTCAGCACTCCAGAAACTGCACTATGTAACTTCTGGAGGAGGGTGGAAAACAACCAGCCTGCCCCCTTCCTCTGGATTCCAGGGCACTGTTGTAAATATGAATTACACTCTGCAATTGTTGAGGGGAGCCCAGGAGCTAAAATACTAAATTTTACCTAGTGCTCCCAGACAACATCGAGCCCCAGTGATGCTCCTGGTGATGACCCGGCTGAGGCAGGGGTCCTAAGACAGCACAATTGGCTTTGCTATCTGGCTGGGTGAATAGCTATTCAGTTCCACCACAGGGCACAGTGCAGTGTCCGCCAGAGTGGTTGTCTGTGAGCTGATATGACACATCTGGGCATTAGGTGCTCTCCTCCAGCATGTTTTGCTGTCCATTGAGAGGCAGTGGTTGACATCATGAGTCTCAGGGGAAGCCTGTGTTTGTTTTTACCCTCCCAGTGTTGATGACATTGTGCGTGATAGGGGAGCCTAGTGAATGGGGTGGAAAAAGACTATTCATGTTTATTATTTGATTATTATTGAAGTGCATTACAATGTTCTGAAGTTCTCTGTGGAGTATGTTGTTGTTTTTTTGTTTATTTTCTTTTTTTTATTTTTCTTTACATCTCTTTTTTTGACAACGAAAAGTGTCTTTTAACAGGGCGTTAAATCTGTGTGTAATGTTTATTATGTATTTATTTGGAAAGCTAGTGGTCAGCAGGTAAAGGAGAATTCCACTGAGATTTTAAAATGTCTTCTGATGCCTATTTCGAGATGTAAACAAAGTTGTGTGTGATTCTGAATGTCTGGTGTTAAACAAGTGTGTGTAAACTACATGTATTTATTTTTTTTGTTTTACACAACCCAGTGTGTGTGTGTGTGTGTGTGTGACACTAGCCCTCTAACTGAGCCAGGAGGTCTGCTTACAGGAAGGAGCTTGACTTTTGTCCTATGTATATTATTAATTACTAATAGGTTACAGTCATATGTACAATTTAAGAGCCACTACTTAAATGACATGGGTTTTAATTACTGTTTATTTAATAAAAAAAGTGGCATGCAGTAAATGTATGGCATTATTTACATTTATTTTTTTTTATTATTATTATTTTTTTTTTTCTTTGCATTTTAGCAAAACCAGGCACTGGCTTACAGCCATAAAAGTGTAGCCATGGAGACAGCATCCGGAGAAAATATTTGATGATCTACAATTAATATTTTCCGGTCTCTTGTGGATAAAATGCAGGAATATTCAAGAACATCGAGCCTTTGCTGTCAGTGGTCGTACATTCTGTAATATTTTATTGTAAATGGAAAACCTCATTAAAATAACCAGAAATATAGTGGAGCCTGGCTTTCAAGTGTGTGTTCTAGACTCCCCTTAGACTCCTCCTATAGCTCCACGCCTGGTACAGGCATTCTGGAAAGGGAAGAAAGAAAAAAAAAAACACTTCACAGGAGCTCACTGTGGACAGTGAGGAACAGGCCGGTGAGGAAAAGAGGCGCTGGGCTTTGAAGGCTGTGTCCACACTTCCAGAAAAAAAACGATCCACTTTGATGCGAGAATAACAGCATCTATTGATGTGAATCACAGCACAAACGATGCCCATGCAGCAGTTCTATGAATCAAAGAAAAAGGCTGTGTAGGAACAGGATTAGTTCTAACTTTCAACCAGGCCACTTTATATTCTAGTGCTCACACCTGACCATCCACATGTGCACACAGTATAATTTATATAGGATTCATTTATTATATATGTTATACTTTAATACATTACAGTCATGTGTTCAAATCTATACAGTATGTCATTAAAGGTGATACCACCAATTATTCAACATTTCTGCACAATTCTGTTTTTAAAGGCCATGGAGTTCTGGGTTTTAACAAAACATCTGTGACCTGCTTTGGCCAAAAGACCAAAAGGATCAAACCCGACAGCAACGTTCTCCCCCTAAACATTCTCTAAACAGCAGTGTTCAGAAAGTTTGTTTCAGTGTTTTTTTAGCTGTTTTTGCTCAGTTCTCTGTTCTCATTTTTAATCAATGCTCTTATTTCTCCACGCTCTCTGTCTGTTTTGCTGCGTTTAACCTCATGTTTGTGGTCTCACATAAAAATTAGTCCAGCGCTGTGATAGGAGAGAGCCAGATAAGGAGGTGGGACAATTTTAAAATGAGAATGAGAAGTAAGAGGAAGACAAAAGACAAAAAAAAAATTGTTCTACAAAACAATGTAAACATGTGGATTTTTAGGACAGAGAAGAAAGCAAATCTTGGGGAAATGATAGGTTTCCTGGTAATAGTTTAACATATTGGATATATATAAATATATATATATATATATATATATATATATATATATATATATATATATATATATATGATCCAATTCATCCTAAACACAGTCGGTGATGTTGGGATGTGGGCTCTGGGGTGGTCAGTTCACTGTTCTGAGAACACCAGCAGCTTCATTGTTTGATTTGCAGAATTTACGCTTTTGTGTCTATTTCCTTTTTTCTGAATCTGCTCCTCGAAAGCTCCACATCATTGTGAGCAAAGAGCAAAGCTTGATTCTCTCCTGTCTCTTAGTGTTTATTGAGTGGCAGACTTTTAAAGTTCTACCAGATCTTCCATGGTTGTTAAGAGTCCCATTTTCTGTCATTTGACCTGTTGCCGGCGCACACGTGTATTTACAGAATTATATGTATAGTGACAAAATATATATAACTCATTTGTATTTTGTGTGTGTGTGTGTGTGTGTGCTTTTACTGTTTACATATTTATGCATGACATGGCTGAGCTTCCTTGTTGAAATTTTACGAATAATTTTGATCCTGTTTTTTTTTTAGTTGGAATCTCTTTCCATCTGTTTCTCTCTCTCTCTCTCTCTCTCTCTCTCTCTCCTGTGCTCTGACTCACTGCTACCATTGCACTTCCCTATCCTCTCTCTCTCTCTCTCTAAAGGAAGCACCATCCCCTGAGGGGGCCCGAAATATTCTCCCCCCCTGGGCACTTGTTCCGCTGTTGCCATGAGCATCGGACAGTCACGAATCCTGCTGCAGCCCCCCGGGACCCTGAAGCAGGGGGGGACACCAACCAACACTGCCTTAATGACATAATTAACACATGTTTGACTTTTATTTTCCAAAATAAGAGTCAGAGTCAAAACACCCCTGTGTCTTTCTGACACATAAAGAGTAGAGAATTCAACAAATAAATATAATACTCTTCAAAATAAACAGGTTTAAACAACTTAATGTTATTAGAAATTATGTTAAATATATTGTGTTTTCTGATTTCACAGTTAATATTCATTATTTATTGGTAATTAGATGTTGGTTGAATTTTAAGCTTCGTATGATCATTCCAAACACATTCAGTGATGTTCTTCTCAGAACACCAGAGAGCTCCACCTCCTTTCAGACCCATAGTGTAGAGTTGTCTTCTCACAGCCGAAGATGGACAGATAACAGCCGTGGATTTGACTGTGGGTCAGATCGACTGCGGTGGCTGTGTTTTCTCTTCTGTGTGAAAGACTTGAGTGCTGTGTGTCTGATGAGGAACATGTCGGTGCGACACCAGGTCTTGCGTGGTTGTTAGGAGTCACCTTTTCTCTATATCTCCGTTTGAAATTTACATTCATGATGTCCTTGCACACTGTCGATAGACTCTGTCTGCAGTCCTAGTCTTTGAAGACCTCAGCACAAACATATTTGATGTTTTTCTGCATCAGCTCATAAGATTGAACTCGTGGGTTTTGTTCCTGAGATTAAGCTCACTGTGCTGGAACAGGAGCAGGGATCTGATCTCCAATTAGTGCCTGAAAAAAGACGTCCCTAATTTGTGTGTAAACGTTAGCAGCAGTCAGGCACAAAGTCCATTTGTCTCATTTTAAGTTTTAATATATTTCTCCCTCCTGTTAAAACTAATCTGTCCTGGCCATTTACGGAGTGTGGAACTGAGACTAATTCCATCCTTTCACCAGGCACCAATTGGCCTCAGTTGTCAATTAGTGTGAGTCTTCAGGACGCCTCTCTCACACTGTTGCCTGTAAGGACAGGCTTTCTCTGCATTATAAGGTGTCAACCTTCAGTTTATTTTTGAATATATATATATCTCTGATCCGCTGATTTGAAAATTAAATCCTGTCAAAGTGGAGGTGTCGGGGGAGGGGAGGATGTCAGGTGTCAAAATAGCCATTGAAATCAGTGAAATATTTTCTAAAATATTCTAATTATAAAGAGTAGACAGTGTGTGTGAGTGTGTGTGTGTGTGTGAGAGAGAGAGTTTCAGACATTGTGTGGGTTTAAGAATGAGCGGAATCAAAACTCTGTCAGACTTTGTGATTGCATGTTAAAGAGTGCTCTGAGAGTTGACCTGAATTTAAAAAGGCCTCTGCCCACTATAGGGCTCTTCGGAAGTGCTTTAAAATAGTTTATTTTTAGCAGTTTTTACTTAGAGGTTTGAAGCTGGAGAAGGTGATTTTGTAGAAATCATTGTGTTTGAAAAAAAAAAAAACTTTTAAACACTGGAATATATATATGGCTCTTTTGTTATTCTTAATATATTCTTAATTTGCTACATTACTCATTTCCTTCATTTATATATAAGCGTAGCAGGGTTTGTTTTGATGAGTTTATCAGTGTGAAATGCAACCGCACGCTTTGAATGATTAGTTTTTTAACGTTTTTCTAGCTCGAGATTGAAAACGTAAGGAGTATCCATTAAAAATGGGCTTGTAGTGAAAAATGATGAAAAAGAAAAGATGAAAGTGTAATGCAGAAACAGAAATGACCATGTACTTACACTTACTTTAACAGAAGCAGGTGATTTTGTAGGAGCCAGAGTGTAAGGTTTTGAAAAAAATCTAACCGAAAAAGCCCCACTCCCTTCATTTAACCCTCCTTCTAAAGGCTGATTTAAGATCGTGCATTGAGTCAGTGCGGAGTGTATGATGTTGCTTGTGTCCTACACTGTTTTGAGCGTGTATATTTGTGAGTTGGTGTCTGTGAATCTCTTAATTCACAGACATTCCACCTTCAAACCACTAGTGTAGTGTTGTGTGTTTTATAATCTGTAAAGTACACAATGTAGGGGGGTATAGGGCCCTATTTGGGACAGAGTGTATTTTACATGGGCGGCAGGGTGGTGCAGCAGGTAGTGTTACACAGCTCCAAGGGCCTGGAGGTTGTGGGTTCGATTCCCGCTCCGGGTGACTGTCTGTGAGGAGTTGGTGTGTTCTCTCTGTGTCCACATGGGTTTACTCCAGGTGCTCCGGTTTCCTCCCACAGTCGAAAAAACACACGTTGCAGGTGGATTGGTGACTCAAAAGTGTGCGAATGTGTGTGTGTCTGTGTTTCCCTGTGAGGGACTGGCGCCCCCTCCAGGGTGTATTCCTTGTGCTCAATGATTCCAGGTAGACTCTTGACCCACCGCGACCCTGAACTGGATAAGGGTTACAGATAATGAATGAATGAATGTGTTTTACATGCAATTCCAGGTTAAGACACAAATACAACATGGGTTTGTCCTACTTTGCTGCAGTGAATTCTTTTGCTTTTAGTGTAAAGACTTTCAGTCAAATGATTCATTCTGGATTATGAACACCGCTCCAACTCATCCCAAAAATGGTGGATGGTGCTTTAACACTCCTCTGCTCCACAGCCTGAGGCTGGGGTGTTTTAAACTCACTGAGCTAACCCTTGGCATTGAGCATGACGAACGTAGACTCAGTTGCTGTTGGTGCGCCTTAAAAGCTGGGCCCAATTATTATAAAGAACACATCAGATTTGTTAATTCTCTTGGGTATTTTTAAGCAGAACTTTAAGACATGCTTTAACCTTGAAAAATGACCTTCTTCTGATTTCCCAAATGACCATTACTCTACTTTATAAACATAGATACGCCTGAAGTTGGCCTTCCTAACCTTGTAGATATAAGGAACAAAGACGTTGACATGTAAGTGACTCTTCAAGAACCCATGTGTTTCCTCTAGGTTGGAGACAGCTCTGACATTACCTTAAATGTCCCTCTAATGAGGACCTATGTGGGGAATACACCCAGTACCCGGCTGCTCACACTCTCTTAATTACTTGGATGTGTCTCCACAGAAACAGCCGTGAGGAACAGTTTATCCGGGGCGGCTTCCCTCCTTTCCGCTCTCCGCTGACGGACCTGGCACTAATGAGCTTGTTTATACTCTAATGTTCGCCATCATAATCAACACAGTGTCACGTATTTATTGTTTCCCAGCACCTCTCCTGGCGTTGTCAGGAATCGTTGTACAGTCGAGATGCTGTTCTGAGATTTTGTAATAGTGTGAAGTTCATTTTGCTTAATTCAGTGCGGGGGCAGTCCCACTGCCCACCGATCGTGAGCAATACTAACCTCCTATTAGATATGACACGCTTAAAGAATAAAAGAAGCATGAAATCTGTTGGGATCTAAATGGTATTTTGCTGCTTAAATTGTGAAAAATGGCATAAAATAACTCTTGGCAAATCTGAAGAATCATATTGAATCCATTTGTACGTAAACATTGCTGCTTTCTTTACTCTTGTAGAAGACAAAGCAGGCCACATACCTGTAGAAGTCACACTTTGGGCCAGTTTGACGTGGTCAGCACGTATCTTTGCCAGAAATGGGCCAGAGCTGTTTGGTGACCTGTGGTCAAATGAGCTTTTACAACGTGGGCCACCTTTGGTTGCCATGAAGTTCACATTGTGGGCAGTGGGCAATCAATTCTACAATTCTACTGTCTTAGTCCCCTTTCACTCTGTTCTTCACTGGTCAGGACCCCTATGTGACCACCACAGAGACAGATTTGGGAGGTCGATCATTCTCATCACTGCAGTGACACTTAGTTTGTGTCGCGCTGCTCTGAGTGGATCAGACACGGCAGTGCTACACGAGTTTTAAACACAGTGTCCACTCACTGTCCACTGCGTTAGACACGTGTATTTCAGTGATCCACTTTGCAGGCGAAAATTCAGAGAGAGTAACTCATCTGTGGCTGCACAGTTTGTGTGGATCGACCAAAGATGAATTAAAAAAATGTACCAGTAAATGAAAAAAAAAATCAAATTCTTTTTTTTTTTGACAAAAATACCCATGGATCAAATAAGTTATTCAACATGACATTCATGAACATATGCAAAGGCCTGTGGATATAAACTCTCCAAAACTAAGCAGACAGATATAACCCAGCTTTCTGTCTTTCCACTCAGAGCCTGTTGCCCTTGGTCCACACAGATTGGAGCAATGAATAAAAATGGCAGAACCCCAATTAAAGAGCATGGCTTTGTTGAGCAAGCCTCCAAGTTTTCTGCCTTTAAAGCCAGTCTCCATCAGCATCACCCAGCCACTGCGGTTGCCTAGTGACGGACGCTCGCTGCAGAGATAGAGTACAAATAACACGACCTTGTGAAAAGTGCCGTGTTCCACATGCACATGAAAGAAAGCCAAAAATGTTCCTCCTGCAAAGAAAATGGCAGTAACCCACTTTCAGCTCAGCAGCAGAAGATGCTCCATCACAACTGAACTAGTCATGAGCTACAATTAGCACTGAGACAGCCTCCACTCCTCTACAGCTGCTAGAGGAGAGAGAGAGAGAGAGAGAGAGAGGAGAGCAACAGATAACTGTTAAAAGAGAAATTAAAGGATGCAGAAACAATGATCTATGTTCTCTTTCAGCTTGAAAACTAATGCTGCATATTCTTTTTAATCCTGACATGTTCCAAAATACACTGAATGTAACATGAATCTGTAAAACGCAGAAGGTTCAAAATAATCATTTATTATTGCTTCTTTTCAAGACACTTGCTTTAAATTTCTCTAATAAATATGCGTGGATCTTCTTTCCAAACCTCCAAGGTTCAATCCCAGAAGCAGGATTTTTATTCCTTCTCATGACCCACGTCATATACATGAGTCTACCACGAATATTCTCTTTTCAGTTGTGACTTCTTACCAGCTCCACATACTTTAAGGCCTGTGTCAGTGGCAATTTCGACACAAACAGCTGTGGAGGTGTGTTTTCTGTTGTCTCTCAAATGTAGAAGCTTTAAGTGCTGTGTTTCTGGTGGGAAACCTTTGGTGCGACACCTTGCGTGGTCATTAGGGCTCACACGGTCTGTCCACGCTATGGCTTTTTTCTTCCTTATGCATGTGGATCATCTTATATCTATGGCTCCATAGTTTTGCATAAGGATCTGCAGTAATCCGATGTGCTGCTGCACTATCGCTAGCTGTGATCCGGTAATCCAGAGCGAGTACAGCTTTGAGTGAGTGAATCACAGGTCTGACAGAGCCACTGAATGACTGTGAATCACTCTGAATCAGTGTAAGTGGTAAACACAGCTGTAGATTTAATGGGTTTTCCTCTATAGGAAACACTCGTGTGTGTGTGTGTGTGTGTGTGTGTGTGTGTGTGTGTGTGTGTGTTTGCTGTGGATTAGAACAAGATAGCCAAGCAGAGTAACTGAGGGTTCTTCTCACAACCTCACACACATTACTTCAGCTCAGTCTCTGGAGAGCTCTCTCTCTCTCTCTCTCTCTCTCTCACACACACACACACACACACACACACACATCAGGTGATTACCTTTTCTCACATCCTGTTTTAGACCGAATGTGACAACACTATGAACATGTTACATCTATTTCTCTGCCCCTCTGTATACACACTCATGTGTGCTCACCATGTAATATTAGTATCAAATGGTGAACCCAGTACTGGGAAATGGGTTATTGGCTCACTGCTCATGAGTGTATTTTGTATATGTGTGTGTGTGTGTGTGTGTGTGTATAAAAGATTAAGAGGACTTAATATAGTTCATACAACTATAACAAATGCCCTGCATTTAAAAGTGAAAAAAGCAATGTGATTAACTGTGAATCATAAATTTATTTGTTGTCAGAACTGGTTTAAAACATGACACTTCCAAAAAGGCTGTGTTTATATGATGCTATAAGTACTACTTGCTAAACCTAGCCCCTCCCCTTGACTATGATTGGTCCTAATCACTGTATTGTTTGTTCTGATACCGCCCTTCACTGTTATTGGTGCTTATTGCCACGTTGTTGATTGTGGATTCTCTACTTTGTTGTCATTGGTCCACTTTATGAATTCTGTGTTCCCATGGCAACAAAATGTACATTCATTCTTTACTTAATATAATATTTTTGTAGATGGGTTGGCTGTGTGTGGACTTTCAGACAGGAGTGAGTGAGTGTGTGAGTGAGTGTGTGAAGTCCTGTGATGGACTGATGCCCTGTCCAGCATGTGTTTTTCTGCCTTGAGCTGTCGGCTCTCTAGAAAATATCTGAGGTTTGGTGAGCACAGTGGGGCATATCTGCTGCCATCACATCATTCAGGGGGATGCTGCACATGGGTGTTGTTTTAGAGTCTTCCCTAACGTTCCAAAGAAATGGAAAGTGCTTTGGGGTCTAGAAAAGTTAAATAAATTTACTGATGACTGCATGTTTGGATTACAGCTGTATTTTCATTTCTTTATAGTCTGAAGTAAGATGCCAGCTTAGGAAGGCAGCAGTGACAAGCTTTGTGTCACACTGTGTGATTCCAGCAGTAAATGAATTGAGTTGAAATGAAAATTACATAGCTGCTAATAATCAGGATCTGTGGAAGCAGTCATAATTCAGAACAATGCTCATTATGCATGTGACTGTATGTGTGTGTGTGTTTGTTCTGTGTGTGTGTGTGTGTGTGTGTGTGTGTGTGTGTGCGCGTGCCAGCAGGCACAAAAAGACAGTAACAGTGAGAGTGACATAAAAGAAAAGAGAGAATGAGAGAGAGAGAGAGAGAGAGGAGAGAAATAATGTGCTTTTTCTTAAGGGACTGAGAGGGAAGGTCAGGGCTGAGCAGAGCAGAAAGAGGAGGAGGAGAGAGAAAGAAAGCGAGAGTGATTGCTTCCTCCCCATCACAGCTTTACTCTGGAGGTCTTTCACACACACACGCTCACACATACACCGCCGAACCTTCTCACACTCCGCTCCACTGTGTAACCAAACAGTAAACGCTGAAATTAAAGTGAATCCAAAAGTATCGGAGTAGAGGTGCTTCAGAGAAGACGGACAGACTGTAGAAAAAAAAGAAAAAGAAAAAAAAGATGACCGAGGCAAGCTCCAAGAAGAAGAGCTATAAGAAAGGGAGGAGTGCCACTTTCAGTATTGATGGATTCAGCTTTACAATAGGTAAGTCTCACGAGGAGAGAGAGAGAGAGAGAGAGAGAGATCATCTAACAATGCAAACCCTATGATAATCCTGTCTGTTGGATGCTTGAATTGTAAAAGAAATGGCTTCATCTTGTACATGAATTCAGTCATCAAAAGTTGTTATGGCAACATGCAAAGAGCAGAACTAGCTAAAATCTGAGTCCTGTAGTGATATTGAGCCCTTGGTTTACTACTGTGTTTATATGTGAAGTGCCTCATGGAACTGGCTCTTACTCAGTTATTCACTCATGTTCAAAAATGTGCTTCAAATGTGGAGTTATTTAGTACTTAGCTGCAGTGACAATGAAGAAAATATGATAAGAAACGTGATGCTGCAGTACACTCACATACAAAAACTTGTGTGGTGATACATTTTGCTGTTACTGGAGAGACTTTGTGGTCCATCTTATAACCTTTAGTTATGAAATATATTTACTACGGTTTACCTTTCTTGTAGATTTTGAGATGATTCAACTTCACAAATCCCATTTCACTTTTATTTGGTTTATTATTTAAAATGGTTTATTGATTATTTACATATATTCATATATACGTGTACACTTCATTTTTTTCTGCTAGTGTAGTATCTAGAGCAAGATTTACGGGTTTATAAACTATATTAATATATTCTTTAAGGTGCAAAAGTATTCTGAAAAAACTATATCCATTTAAGGATTGATTTTTGGGGAAAGATTTAATGCTAATGCTAGGAAGCTAAATATCTTACTGCAAAGTTGTGTCTTTAAATCATTACTCTAATGAAAACAGTGGGATTCTCGGATGACAGACTTAGAAGGTGAGGAAAAAACAAACTAACAGCTAAAGTTAGCATGGTAGTTGCCTGGCTAGATTTACTAGCCCAGCTTCTTGTTATATTTACAACATCTGTCACTTACTGTTCACTACTGAGCACTGTTGTCAGTTCAGCGCACACATTTTAAAATTTGGTGAAAAATTATTAATATTGACAAAGCCAAAAGTTTTATGTTTGATGATGATGTCATGTTTCTTGTTTGTTCTTGAAAGCTTTTCAGTGGATTTTACTGTTCATGTTGATATCGAATTATATTGTGATATAAGGTGGCGCAGCAGGTAGTGTCGAAGTCACACAGCTCCAGGGGCTTGGAGGTTGTGGGTTTAATTCCCGCTCCGGGTGACTGTCTGAGAGGAGTGTGGGATGTTCTCCCTGTGTCCACGTAGGTTTCCTCCGGGTGCTCCGATTTCCTCCCACAGTCCAAAAACACACGTTGGTAGGTGGATTGGTGACTCAAAAGTGTCCGTAGGTGTGAGTGTGTGAGTGAATGTGTGTGTGTGTGTGTGTTGCCCTGTGAAGGACTGGCGCCCCCTCCAGGGTGTATTCCCGCCTTGCGCCCAATGATTGCACTTAAGCTCTGGACCCACCGCAACCCTGAACTGGATAAGGGTTACAGATAATGGATGGATGGATTGTGATAGAAATTTTGGCCACAATGTCTAGCCCTAGTTTCTCTCAGGAGTTCCTTTAAAGGAGCATCTTGTTTTGAATCTTGTTTCTTCTTCCTGGTGTCAGGGAGGACCTTTTTGTTTTTGAATTTTGTTCCTCTCAGTTCTTCTTTCTCATGCTCTTAAGAGTTTGAAGTTCCTCTCTGTGGTTCCTTCTTGTTTTAAGGAATGTTACCTTTTCTGTTTTGGTTTCTCTCAGTGGTTTCTCCATCTGCCGTTTTGGAAAATATCTCTAGGGAGTTTCTTCTTTTCAGTCTTTTGTTCACTGTGTGGTTCCACCTCATGTTTTAAGGGAACTTTTCATTAGATATCTTTTTATTCCTCATGTTCTTTTGGAGGATTTATTATTTGAGACTTGTTTCCTCTCCATGGTTCTTCCTGATGACATGAGGGTGTTGTTCATGACATTGTCTTCCTTGGTGACACAAACAAGCTTTTCTGGAATGCTGCATTGTTATAAACACTATACCTCTAAATGAAATTGAACAGACTTCAACATAAAGAATTTCTTCAAAGATTCTCAGCTCCTTCAGATATAAGTGGATTAACCTGAGCAGTGTGCTAACAGCATCAGAATATGATTTATTTCCGTCTGGTTCTTCCACACTCCGTTGGCCATTAGAAGCTTATAAATATCTGAGAACTGGAACAGCACCAGCAAGACCGGCTCTGTGGAGGGGTCCATTTGAGGTGACAACAGGGGAGAGCGCCATGGCAACCAGAGATGGGGTTAGAGGGCGATGTCTCGCTCTTATACACACACACACACACACATACACACACACACACACACACACACACGCACACACACGCACACACACACACACACACACACAAACACACACGCACAGTGTGAAAGCTGTTAGACCTTTTTGTTGCTGGCATCTCTCCTGTTAATGTCTGGTCTCTTAGGGGGTGTTTTAAAAGCGGAGGCATTGTACATTAAACAGTTTGGTAAAAAGAAAAAAATACCAGAATCACTGATGTAGCTAATACAGCTGATCTAAACATAACAAATAAAGTAAGGGAATTTGTGTTTGGTAGATTATTTCTTTTTTTAACAGTGCTCCTTGGCATTAAATCTTATAACATTGCAAAACCTGTTAATTTCCCTTTTAAATGGAACCACATTTGTAAGGAACATTGTGGGATGAGCAGTAGAGCTGAGTATGTGGGTTGTGCCCATGAAAAATTTGTAGCTTATTGTGCCATTGACTCGTTGGGTGTTTGGTGGACTGGATGATTGAAGTTTGAAGAAACAAGACATTGGCCATTTAACAAACAGGTACCTCAGTAGCATGTGGAGGAACCATACACAGCCACAACCTCCTCCTCATGTTGGTCACCAGACTAGTCACACACTGCTGTGGGATGGCATTCCGTTCTACAATCAGCATTTGTCGCATGTCAGCCAATGTGGTTGTGTTGGTCACTCTGGCACGAACAGCACGCCCAAGCTGATCCCACAAGTGTTCTATGGGGTTGAGGTCAGGACTCTGGCAGGCCATTCCATCCTCTCCACTCCCACATTCTGGAGGTAGTCTCTAGTAAACCCCGCTCTCTGGGCGAGCGTTGTCATCTTGGAGGATAGAGTTCGGTCACAGACTGTGGAGAATTTCATCTCGATATTTCACTGTATTGTGATTGCCTCCAATGATGACAAGCCTTGTTTTTACAGTGAGGGAGATGCCGCCCCACACCGTCACACATCGTTAGCAGAGAGGATTTGGCAAATTTTTCATGGGTGCAACCCACATACTCAGCTCTACTGCTCATCACACAAACGCATGTTCCTTACAAATGTGGCACCACTTAAAAGGGAAAGTAACTTTCCAATGGTATAAGATTTATTGCCAAAAAGCCTTGTTACCACAAAGAAATAATCTACCAACCACAAATTTCCTTACTTTTTGTGCTATGTTTACAAATATCTTATGGTGTCAGAAGTTCAATTATTTAGCTAATAACCCACAAATCATCTTTGTCCATTGTTATTAATTTACCAGCCAAAGTAAGAGTTCATTTGACACATTTTAATTGTGAGATCTTGTGCTTTAAAAGAGTCAGGATTTGGGGATTAGATAAATATCTGATATAACAACATGGGTAAGGCTTTACCGTGTTGGAAAGGCTTTGTCTTGCTAAAGCGCTAAAGTAGGACTGCTTCCTAAAAGTAGGTGCTGCCATAGTAGTGTGGCAATAAAACAAGCAAAAGTTTTACAAACTTGGAGCTTGAATATTAGAAATTAGCTTTTCATGAAGTGTCACGCTTTTATAAGCATTCTGATTCAGATTACAGTTCAAAGGTCTGAGGCCAGCTGTTGGCTAAAGCGATTCACTGGGCTATAAGCTTCTGTTAGCCTGTTAGCTACATTAGCCTTAGTAGCTTAGTAGCTGCAGGGCACAACTGAAATCAAGCAAACCTCAAAGACCCAGCTTGTCTCGGCTGAGTGAACACATCAGTGTAAGTGTACAACTGTGCAAATTAGATTTTTATTTATTTTTTTCCCCAAAACTGTTCCTCAAGGAAGAGTTAATTCTGGGTGTAATCACCAACAAATGAGCTTCCTCAGGGTTTAATATGGAGACAGATCACTGAGCACTGTCCAAGCGTGAGAATGTCTCATACATGTAAAAAAAATATCCTGTTTTCAAACCAAAAAGAATGTGCTGAATGAGAAAAGAAAGATCACAACACTGATTGGTTGCAGACAGCGACTGAGCTCTGCTCACACTTTCGTTGTACAACACCCCTGTGGCATTTTCAAACATCTGGCTGTCTCCATGGCAACCTGGACCCAGCCGGGCAGGGTGGGGGTCTCCGTGGGCGATGTGTTTCAGTGTGTTTTGGTATGTTTAGGCTTTTTTTTTACACTGGTTTAGTGGAGCATGCCTCAAGCCGTTTCCTCCTGATTTTCTGCCCCTGACGGATCCCTGCTGTGGGAGAGTGGGCCGACCCGGACCCCTGGACTAAAACACCCCACTGAATCTAGCCTCCTGAGGCTTTCCCACTAATTACACAGGGATAGATCTGAGGGCAGCTGACTGTAACCAGTGGGATCGGGGGGGCTTCAGAGCAGGGATGGAAGGGGAAGGACAATTTAGTACTGGAAGTGTGTACAAAATACTGTACATGCTTTTTATTCATACAGTAAACAGCTTGTTATCCAGTGTGGTGTACATGGTAAATATAAATATACAAATATATTCAGTATACAATTCATATAATAAAAACTGTGGAGCGATGCACATTGCTGCTTAAGCCACCCTCCTTTAACCTGTTAAGAACACTTAAACACAGCATTTTTCCTGCAAATTTTTAATGCGCAGTCTAAGAAATTACATATAAAATATTAAATGTGCCATATCTACTACACGTATTTTCTATTCTTTTTTGGTAATATGTTCAATTCTGCAGGGAGATGGTAATATAAAATGTTATAGTTTGTCTTTGTCTTTTACGTTCTCTTTAATATCAACAAAGTTCACCTGTGAGCACTACATTAGCCTCATAGCCCAAGAACAAAAATGAAAGAAGCCAGCTATAGACACCAAACCAACGTCTTTGAGGAATATGAGAAAAATGGTATGAATCCAAAATAGTTTCTGTATATATGTATTATGTATAACCTTTAAAACTCCCATGAGTGACCAGTAACAGGTCAACACCCCTAAACCCCCTTACACTGGGTGAGGGACCATTCTCTAGAGTGATGGAGCTCCATCCACCACCTTGCTGGAGTTGCATTTGTGATAATAAATGAGATTTCACATAGTGAGGTCTCATCCTTTGTGTGGCCAAAAAAGCCTGATCCTGATTTTGTGTGGTGTGTTTATGTGTGTGTGTATGTGTGTGTGTGTTTCAAAC